>NW_025746698.1:0-57500 GCF_021184085.1 Oncorhynchus gorbuscha
GGTACTCAGTTCTTCTGATTTAGTTGTACTCAAGTGGATGAGGCAGTTCTTCTGATTTAGTTGTACTCAAGTGGATGAGGCAGTTCTTCTGATTTAGTTGTACTCAAGTGGATGAGGCAGTTCTTGTGATTTAGTTGTACTCAAGTGGATGAGGCAGTTCTTGTGATTGCCGTATATCTTTTTGTGGAGTATGGTTTTGGATTATGCTATTTTGGATTTAAATTTTTGGGGACGTGAATAATGAATAAATCAACAATCGAAATGCTGAAATGTAACGGGGTTGTTTTAACACTTTGTGTGGCATCAGGGATTCTCTTGGTAAGTCTAGAAAAACTCTCATTTCTATCCATCATATATATAATATAATATAATATCATATAATATAATATCATATAATATCATATCCAATGAACCACTTGATGGAAGTCTGTCTCATCAAAAAGTTTATAAAGTTGATTTCTGTTCATTTATTCGTGAAACGTTTCTGTAGGTTAGAGAGAGATAGAAGCTGCTGTTTGTATGACACTATTGAGTTTCACCAAAACATTTGGTCTCAACAAAGCTTTTACACATACTATAATATACAATGTTATTCTGACACATTCACATCATATCTTGTCAGTGTGTATCCGCCGTCGCCGAGGACCAGAAATGCAGCATTAACGTAACCGAGGCCGACAGCAGTCTGGAATCTATAACGTTGAGACTGACCACGGAGGGACAGCAGTGTAACTTCACTGTGTTATCTGTGGACAGTAGCTCTGTAGTAACACACTGTGTGGAGGATCTGAAGGACAACGATACGTTTCAATGCCAGGTAGTGAGTTTACAACCCGGAACATCACACACCCTGCAAATCATGTCCACCACAGATGGAGAACGGGCCAATGTCACCCTGCAGACCAGTGAGTTGGGCTTTTGTTAAGGATTATATGTTATAGATTTGTTTATGTTTTTTTCTCTCCTTGATTTGTATATTTCAAATCAATATGTAATAATATGATTTGTGTACGGCAAACGATGTATAGTTTAATCAGTGGTTCAGAGTCACTCTTTCTCATTGATATTTATTATGTGAGTAATGCATTTATAATGTCTTAAATCCACGTGTCGTTAGTCACTCTTTCTCATTGATATTTATTATGTGAGTAATGCATTTATAATGTCTTAAATCCACGTGTCGTTAGTCACTCTTTCTCATTGATATTTATTATGTGAGTAATGCATTTATAATGTCTTAAATCCACGTGTCTTGGATACATAGTGTGGGAACCTATTCTACTATCTGTTGCAGCAGGCTTTCCACTTGTGTCCTAGGAGGGAGGGAGGGAGGGAGGGAGGGAGGGAGGGAGGGAGGGAGGGAGGGAGGGAGGGAGGGAGGGAGGGAGCTCTCTGCTGCCTGTCGTCACATCATACAGGCTTTTTGTTACATTTCATGTGCTTTTCCCTCGGCTTCACTTATATGACCACAGGAACTGAAACCCTGCTGAGAGAGAGTGATAAACCAGTAACTGTGTGTGTGTGTGTGTGTGTGTGTGTGTGTGTGTGTGTGTGTGTGTGTGTGTGTGTGTGTGTGTGTGTGTGTGTGTGTGTGTGTGTGTGTGTGTGTGTGTGTGTGTGTGTGTGTGTGTGTGTGTGTGTGTGTGTGTGTTTGCCGGCACATGGCTCTCTTTTGTTGCTGACAACTGCACAGCAGGAAATTCAAACTTGTAGAGTATTTTAGTTTTTAAAAGTATTCTAAAGTTTGCAATTTCCCCTTTGAAATGTCATACTTGATTTGCCCTAACGTAACGTAACGTAACGGTTTTTGTTTTTTTTAAACAGATCAACCCCTATATAAATGTCCATTAATTATAATCCACATTATAATTCACATTTCCTGTCGCTGTAGGATTATTTTCCTGCTGTAGCACACTGGCTCAAATGAAGATCCTACATCTGTATAAGTGAACATACACTTGGCAGGGACCCAGAACAGAAGATCTGACCTTAAGACTCCAGACTCTCTATCGCCCCTCTCTGTCTGTCACTGTCTCTCTCTCTCTCTCTCTCTCTCTCTCTCTCTGTCTCTCTCTCTCTCTCTCTCTCTCTCTCTCTCTCTCTCTCTCTCTCTCTCTCTCTCTCTCTCTCTCTCTCTCTCTCTCTGTCTCTCTCTCTCTCTCTCTCTCTCTCTCTCTCTCTCTCTCTCTCTCTCTCTCTCTCTCTGTCTCTCTGTCTCTCTGTCTCTCTCTCTCTCTCTCTCTCTCTCTGTCACTCTCTCTCTGTCTCTCTCTCTCTCTCTCTCTCTGTCACTCTGTCTCTCTGTCTCTCTCTCTCTCTCTCTCTCTGTCACTCTGTCTCTCTCTCTCTCTCTCTCTCTCTCTCTCTCTCTCTCTCTCTCTCTCTCTCTCTCTCTCTCTCTCTCTCTCTCTCTCTCTCTGCTCTGTCTCTCTCTCTCTCTCTCTCTCTCTCTCTCTCTCTCTCTCTCTCTCTCTCTCTCTCTCTCTCTCTCTCTCTCTCTCTCTCTGTCACTCTGTCTCTGTCTCTCTCTCTCTCTCTGTCTCTCTCTCTCTCTCTCTCTCTCTCTCTCTCTCTCTCTCTCTCTCTCTCTCTCTCTCTCTCTCTCTCTCTCTCTCTCTCTCTCTCTCTCTGTCTCTCTCTCTGTCTCTCTCTCTCTCTCTCTCTCTCTGTCTCTGTCTCTCTGTCTCTCTCTCTCTCTCTCTCTCTGTCACTCTCTCTCTCTCTCTCTCTCTCTCTCTCTCTCTCTCTCTCTCTCTCTCTCTCTCTCTCTCTCTCTCTCTCTCTCTCTCTCTCTCTCTCTCTCTCTCTCTCTGTCACTCTGTCACTCTGTCTCTCTCTCTCTCTCTCTCTCTCTCTCTCTCTCTCTCTCTCTCTCTCTCTCTCTCTCTCTCTGTCTCTCTCTCTCTCTGTCACTAATGTCTCTCTCTCTCTCTCTCTCTGTCTCTCTCTCTCTCTCTCTCTCTCTCTCTCTCTCTCTCTCTCTCTCTCTCTCTCTCTCTCTCTCTCTCTCTCTCTCTCTCTCTCTCAATCTCTCTCTGTCTCTCTGTCACTCTGTCTCTCTCTCTCTCTCTGTCACTCTGTCTCTCTCTCTCTCTCTCTCTCTCTGTCACTCTGTCTCTCTCTCTGTCTCTGTCTCTCTCTCTCTATCGCCCCCCTCTCTCACTCTGTCACTCTGTCACTCTCTCTCTCTCTATCTCTCTCTCTCTGCCACTCTCTCTCTCTCTGCCACTCTCTCTCTCTCTCTCTCTCTCTCTCTCTCTCTCTCTCTCTCTCTCTCTCTCTCTCTCTCTCCCCCTCACCCCAGCTATTTCCTGACTCCATTGTCTCTTTGTTCTAACGGATACAGGGAGTCCTGTGGGTGGGGTGTGGGAGTGGAGGGCAGGACACTATGTTTGGTTCACAGGGCCTGGGCCGATTAGGGTGCATGGCACTGCTCTTGACCTTCTCAGCATGCGATGTCTGAGACCTTTAACAGACTCTAGTCTGGTCATACATCACACTGTCCCCTTTAACAGACTCTAGTCTGGTCGTACATCAGACTGAGACCTTTAACAGACTCTAGTCTGGTCATACATCACACTGAGACCTTTAACAGACTCTAGTCTGGTCATACATCACACTGAAACCTTTAACAGACTCTAGTCTGGTCATACATCACACTGAGACCTTTAATAGACTCTAGTCTGGTCGTACATCACACTGAGACCTTTAACTTACTCTAGTCTGGTCATACATCACACTGAGACCTTTAACAGACTCTAGTCTGGTCATACTGAGACCTTTAACAGACTCTAGTCTGGTCATACATCACACTGAGACCTTTAATAGACTCTAGTCTGGTCATACATCATTCTGAGACCTTCAACAGACTCTAATCTGGTCATACTGAGACCTTTAACAGACTCTAGTCTGGTCATACATCACACTGAGACCTTTAACAGACTCTAGTCTGGTCATACATCACACTGAGACCTTTAACTGACTCTAGTCTGGTCATACATCACACTGAGACCTTTAACAGACTCTAGTCTGGTCATACATCACACTGAGAACTTTAACAGACTCTAGTCTGGTCATACATCACACTGAGACCTTTAACAGACTCTAGTCTGGTCATACATCACACTGAGACCTTTAACAGACTCTAGTCTGGTCATACATCACACTGAGACCTTTAACAGACTCTAGTCTGGTCATACATCACACTGAGACCTTTACCAGACTCTAGTCTGGTCATACATCACACTGAGACCTTTAACAGACTCTAGTCTGGTCATACATCACACTGAGACCTTTAACACACTCTAGTCTGGTCATACATCAGACTGAGACCTTTAACAGACTCTAGTCTGGTCATACATCACACTGAGACCTTTAACAGACTCTAGTCTGGTCATACTGAGACCTTTAACAGAATCTAGTCTGATCATACATCAGACTGAGACCTTTAACAGACTCTAGTCTGGTCATACATCAGACTGAGACCTTTAACAGACTCTAGTCTGGTCATACATCACACTGAGACCTTTAACAGACTCTAGTCTGGTCATACATCACACTGAGACCTTTAACAGACTCTAGTCTGGTCATACATCACACTGAGACCTTTACCAGACTCTAGTCTGGTCATACATCACACTGAGACCTTTAACAGACTCTAGTCTGGTCATACATCACACTGAGACCTTTAACACACTCTAGTCTGGTCATACATCAGACTGAGACCTTTAACAGACTCTAGTCTGGTCATACATCACACTGAGACCTTTAACAGACTCTAGTCTGGTCATACTGAGACCTTTAACATACTCTAGTCTGATCATACATCAGACTGAGACCTTTAACAGACTCTAGTCTGGTCATACATCAGACTGAGACCTTTAACAGACTCTAGTCTGGTCATACATCACACTGAGACCTTTAACAGACTCTAGTCTGGTCATACTGAGACCTTTAACAGACTCTAGTCTGGTCATACATCACACTGAGACCTTTAACAGACTCTAGTCTGGTCATACTGAGACCTTTAACACACTCTAGTCTGGTCATACATCAGACTGAGACCTTTAACAGACTCTAGTCTGGTCATACATCACACTGAGACCTTTAACAGACTCTAGTCTGGTCATACATCACACTGAGACCTTTAATAGACTCTAGTCTGGTCGTACATCACACTGAGACCTTTAACTTACTCTAGTCTGGTCATACATCACACTGTCCCCTTTAATAGACTCTAGTCTGGTCATACATCATTCTGAGACCTTCAACAGACTCTAATCTGGTCATACTGAGACCTTTAACAGACTCTAGTCTGGTCATACATCACACTGAGACCTTTAACAGACTCTAGTCTGGTCATACATCACACTGAGACCTTTAACAGACTCTAGTCTGGTCGTACATCACACTGAGACCTTTAACTGACTCTAGTCTGGTCATACATCACACTGAGACCTTTAACAGACTCTAGTCTGGTCATACATCACACTGAGACCTTTAACAGACTCTAGTCTGGTCGTACATCACACTGTCCCCTTTAACAGACTCTAGTCTGGTCATACATCACACTGAGACCTTTAACAGACTCTAGTCTGGTCATACATCACACTGAGACCTTTAACAGACTCTAGTCTGGTCATACATCACACTGAGACCTTTAACAGACTCTAGTCTGGTCATACATCACACTGAGACCTTTAACTGACTCTAGTCTGGTCATACATCACACTGAGACCTTTAACAGACTCTAGTCTGGTCATACATCACACTGAGACCTTTACCAGACTCTAGTCTGGTCATACATCACACTGAGACCTTTAACAGACTCTAGTCTGGTCATACATCACACTGAGACCTTTAACACACTCTAGTCTGGTCATACATCAGACTGAGACCTTTAACAGACTCTAGTCTGGTCATACATCACACTGAGACCTTTAACAGACTCTAGTCTGGTCATACATCACACTGAGACCTTTAACAGACTCTAGTCTGGTCATACTGAGACCTTTAACACACTCTAGTCTGGTCATACATCAGACTGAGACCTTTAACAGACTCTAGTCTGGTCATACATCACACTGAGACCTTTAATAGACTCTAGTCTGGTCATACATCATTCTGAGACCTTTAACAGACTCTAGTCTGGTCATACATCACACTGAGACCTTTAACAGACTCTAGTCTGGTCATACATCACACTGAGACCTTTAACAGACTCTAGTCTGGTCATGGTCATACATCAGACTGAGACCTTTAACAGACTCTAGTCTGGTCATCATCACACTGAGACCTTTAATAGACTCTAGTCTGGTCATACATCATTCTGAGACCTTTAACAGACTCTAGTCTGGTCATACATCACACTGAGACCTTTAATAGACTCTAGTCTGGTCATAGATCATTCTGAGACCTTTAACAGACTCTAGTCTGGTCATACATCAGACTGAGACCTTTAACAGACTCTAGTCTGGTCATACATCACACTGAGACCTTTAACTGACTCTAGTCTGGTCATACATCACACTGAGACCTTTAACACACTCTAGTCTGGTCATACATCACACTGAGACCTTTAACAGACTCTAGTCTGGTCATACATCACACTGAGACCTTTAACACACTCTAGTCTGGTCATACATCACACTGAGACCTTTAACAGACTCTAGTCTGGTCATACATCACACTGAGACCTTTAACAGACTCTAGTCTGGTCATACATCACACTGAGACCTTTAACACACTCTAGTCTGGTCATACATCACACTGAGACCTTTAACTGACTCTAGTCTGGTCATACATCACACTGAGACCTTTAACACACTCTAGTCTGGTCATACATCACACTGAGACCTTTAACAGACTCTAGTCTGGTCATACATCACACTGAGACCTTTAACAGACTCTAGTCTGGTCATACATCACACTGAGACCTTTAACACACTCTAGTCTGGTCATACATCACACTGAGACCTTTAACACACTCTAGTCTGGTCATACATCACACTGAGACCTTTAACAGACTCTAGTCTGGTCATACATCACACTGAGACCTTTAACAGACTCTAGTCTGGTCATACATCACACTGAGACCTTTAACAGACTCTAGTCTGGTCATACATCACACTGAGACCTTTAACAGACTCTAGTCTGGTCATACATCACACTGAGACCTTTAACAGACTCTAGTCTGGTCATACATCACACTGAGACCTTTAACAGACTCTAGTCTGGTCATACATCACACTGAGACCTTTAACAGACTCTAGTCTGGTCATACATCACACTGAGACCTTTAACAGACTCTAGTCTGGTCATACATCACACTGAGACCTTTAACTGACTCTAGTCTGGTCATACATCACACTGAGACCTTTAATAGACTCTAGTCTGGTCATACATCACACTGAGACCTTTAACAGACTCTAGTCTGGTCATACATCACACTGAGACCTTTAACACACTCTAGTCTGGTCATACATCACACTGAGACCTTTAACAGACTCTAGTCTGGTCATACATCACACTGTCCCCTTTAACACACTCTAGTCTGGTCATACTGAGACCTTTAACAGACTCTAGTCTGATCATATATCACACTGAGACCTTTAACAGACTCTAGTCTGGTCATACATCACACTGAGACCTTTAACACACTCTAGTCTGGTCATACATCACACTGAGACCTTTAACACACTCTAGTCTGGTCATACTGAGACCTTTAACAGACTCTAGTCTGATCATATATCACACTGAGACCTTTAACAGACTCTAGTCTGATCATACTGAGACCTTTAACAGACTCTAGTCTGGTCATACATCACACTGAGACCTTTAACAGACTCTAGTCTGGTCATACTGAGACCTTTAACAGACTCTAGTCTGATCATACTAAGACCTTTAACAGACTCTAGTCTGATCATACTAAGACCTTTAACAGACTCTAGTCGTACATCACACTGACCTTCAACAGACTCTAGTCATACAGTGCATTTGAAAATATTCAGACCCCTTGACTTTTTCCACATTTTGTTACATTACAGCCTTATTCTAAAATCAATTAAAACATTTAAAAATCATTAATCTACACACAATACCCCATAATGACATCACAATACCCTATAATGACACCGCCATACCTCATAATGACATCACAATGCCCCATAATAATGTCACAATACCCCATAATGACATCACAATAGAACTTAATGACATCACAATACCCCTTAATGACGTCACAATACCCCGTAATGACATCACAATATCCCTTAATGACATGACAATACCCCCATAATGACAAAGTGAAAACAGGTTTTTAGATATTTTTGCAAATGTATAAAAAACAGAAATATCCTTTGCTATGAGACTTGAAATTGAGCTCAGGTGCATCCTGTTTCCATGATCATCCTTCAGATGTTTCTACAACTTGATTGGAGTCCACCTGTGGTAAATTCAAATGATTGGACATGATTTGGAAAGGCACACACCTGTCTTTATAAGGTCCCACAGTTGATCAGATCACAAAAGGGGGTTGCTCTATGCCATGTTAATACGTCCTACAAAATACAATGACGTTCTGGCATTCCAGAATGTCATTGTTCTATTCTGTCAGTACCACCACAGGAGAGGCTCGTTAACGCACCACTGTTACCCACCCAAATGGGCGCCTGCCTGCCTGGAATAGGGAGTCAGAGCTCGCCTCCTGCCCCCTCCCCACCCATCTAAAAGGTCCCCTTTTTCTCCTCTCTCGCTTCCCATCATCCCCTCCCAGCGGGCTAGCGGCGGCTCGGGGGCTAGCGGGGGCTCGGGGTCTGACCGGGGCTGAAGCCGTGGCCAGAGAACTTTAAACAGCCATGAAACAATCCTATCTGCTTCCGCCATCTCCACCACGCACCTCTCTACTGGTCTGTTCTCAGAGTCTCTCTACTGGTCTGTTCTCAGAGTCTCTCTACTGGTCTGTTCTCAGAGTCTCTCTACTGGTCTGTTCTCAGAGTCTCTCTACTGGTCTGTTCTCAGAGTCTCTCTACTGGTCTGTTCTCAGAGTCTCTCTACTGGTCTGTTCTCAGTCTCTCTACTGGTCTGTTCTCAGTCTCTCTACTGGTCTGTTCTCAGTCTCTCTACTGGTCTGTTCTACTGGTCTGTTCTCAGTCTCTCTACTGGTCTGTTCTCAGTCTCTCTACTGGTCTGTTCTCAGAGTCTCTCTACTGGTCTGTTCTCAGAGTCTCTCTACTGGTCTCTACTCTACTGGTCTGTTCTCAGAGTCTCTCTACTGGTCTGTTCTCAGTCTCTCTACTGGTCTGTTCTCAGAGTCTCTACTGGTCTGTTCTCAGAGTCTCTCTACTGGTCTGTTCTCAGTCTCTCTACTGGTCTGTTCTCAGTCTCTCTACTGGTCTGTTCTCTGTCTCTCTACTGGTCTGTTCTCAGTCTCTCTACTGGTCTGTTCTCAGAGTCTCTCTACTGGTCTGTTCTCAGAGTCTCTCTACTGGTCTGTTCTCAGAGTCTCTCTACTGGTCTGTTCTCAGAGTCTCTCTACTGGTCTGTTCTCAGTCTCTCTACTGGTCTGTTCTCAGAGTCTCTACTGGTCTGTTCTCAGAGTCTCTACTGGTCTGTTCTCAGAGTCTCTCTACTGGTCTGTTCTCAGAGTCTCTACTGGTCTGTTCTCACTGGTCTGTTCTCAGAGTCTCTACTGGTCTGTTCTCAGAGTCTCTACTGGTCTGTTCTCAGAGTCTCTACTGGTCTGTTCTCAGAGTCTCTCTACTGGTCTGTTCTCAGTCTCTCTACTGGTCTGTTCTCAGAGTCTCTACTGGTCTGTTCTCAGAGTCTCTCTACTGGTCTGTTCTCAGAGTCTCTACTGGTCTGTTCTCAGAGTCTCTCTACTGGTCTGTTCTCAGTCTCTCTACTGGTCTGTCTCTACTGGTCTGTTCTCAGAGTCTCTCTACTGGTCTGTTCTCAGAGTCTCTCTACTGGTCTGTTCTCAGAGTCTCTCTACTGGTCTGTTCTCAGAGTCTCTACTGGTCTGTTCTCAGAGTCTCTACTGGTCTGTTCTCAGAGTCTCTCTACTGGTCTGTTCTCAGAGTCTCTACTGGTCTGTTCTCAGAGTCTCTCTACTGGTCTGTTCTCAGAGTCTCTACTGGTCTGTTCTCAGAGTCTCTACTGGTCTGTTCTCAGAGTCTCTCTACTGGTCTGTTCTCAGAGTCTCTCTACTGGTCTGTTCTCAGAGTCTCTCTACTGGTCTGTTCTCAGAGTCTCTACTGGTCTGTTCTCAGAGTCTCTCTACTGGTCTGTTCTCAGAGTCTCTCTACTGGTCTGTTCTCAGAGTCTCTCTACTGGTCTGTTCTCAGAGTCTCTCTACTGGTCTGTTCTCAGAGTCTCTCTACTGGTCTGTTCTCAGAGTCTCTCTACTGGTCTGTTCTCAGAGTCTCTCTACTGGTCTGTTCTCAGAGTCTCTCTACTGGTCTGTTCTCAGAGTCTCTCTACTGGTCTGTTCTCAGAGTCTCTCTGGTCTGTTCTCAGAGTTCTACTGGTCTGTTCTCAGAGTCTCTCTACTGGTCTGTTCTCAGAGTCTCTCTACTGGTCTGTTCTCAGAGTCTCTACTGGTCTGTTCTCAGAGTCTCTCTACTGGTCTGTTCTCAGAGTCTCTCTACTGGTCTGTTCTCAGAGTCTCTACTGGTCTGTTCTCAGTCTCTCTACTGGTCTGTTCTCAGAGTCTCTACTGGTCTGTTCTCAGAGTCTCTCTACTGGTCTGTTCTCAGAGTCTCTCTACTGGTCTGTTCTCAGAGTCTCTACTGGTCTGTTCTCAGAGTCTCTACTGGTCTGTTCTCAGAGTCTCTACTGGTCTGTTCTCAGAGTCTCTCTACTGGTCTGTTCTCAGAGTCTCTCTACTGGTCTGTTCTCAGAGTCTCTACTGGTCTGTTCTCAGAGTCTCTCTACTGGTCTGTTCTCAGAGTCTCTCTACTGGTCTGTTCTCAGAGTCTCTACTGGTCTGTTCTCAGAGTCTCTCTACTGGTCTGTTCTCAGAGTCTCTCTACTGGTCTGTTCTCAGAGTCTCTACTGGTCTGTTCTCAGAGTCTCTCTACTGGTCTGTTCTCAGAGTCTCTACTGGTCTGTTCTCAGAGTCTCTCTACTGGTCTGTTCTCAGAGTCTCTCTACTGGTCTGTTCTCAGAGTCTCTCTACTGGTCTGTTCTCAGTCTCTCTACTGGTCTGTTCTCAGAGTCTCTCTACTGGTCTGTTCTCAGAGTCTCTCTACTGGTCTGTTCTCAGAGTCTCTCTACTGGTCTGTTCTCAGAGTCTCTCTACTGGTCTGTTCTCAGAGTTCTCTCTACTGGTCTGTTCTCAGAGTCTCTCTACTGGTCTGTTCTCAGAGTCTCTCTACTGGTCTGTTCTCAGAGTCTCTCTACTGGTCTGTTCTCAGAGTCTCTGTTCTCAGACTGGTCTGTTCTCAGAGTCTCTCTGGTCTGTTCTGGTCTGTTCTCAGAGTCTCTCTACTGGTCTGTTCTCAGTCTCTCTACTGGTCTGTTCTCAGAGTCTCTACTGGTCTGTTCTCAGAGTCTCTCTACTGGTCTGTTCTCAGAGTCTCTACTGGTCTGTTCTCAGAGTCTCTACTGGTCTGTTCTCAGAGTCTCTCTACTGGTCTGTTCTCAGAGTCTCTCTACTGGTCTGTTCTCAGAGTCTCTACTGGTCTGTTCTCAGAGTCTCTCTACTGGTCTGTTCTCAGAGTCTCTCTACTGGTCTGTTCTCAGAGTCTCTACTGGTCTGTTCTCAGAGTCTCTACTGGTCTGTTCTCAGAGTCTCTACTGGTCTGTTCTCAGTCTCTCTACTGGTCTGTTCTCAGAGTCTCTCTACTGGTCTGTTCTCAGAGTCTCTCTACTGGTCTGTTCTCAGAGTCTCTCTACTGGTCTGTTCTCAGTCTCTCTAGTCTCTCTACTGGTCTGTTCTCAGAGTCTCTCTACTGGTCTGTTCTCAGAGTCTCTCTACTGGTCTGTTCTCAGAGTCTCTACTGGTCTGTTCTCTGTCTCTCTACTGGTCTGTTCTCTGAGTCTCTACTGGTCTGTTCTCAGTCTCTACTGGTCTGTTCTCAGAGTCTCTACTGGTCTGTTCTCAGAGTCTCTCTACTGGTCTGTTCTCAGAGTCTCTCTACTGGTCTGTTCTCAGAGTCTCTCTACTGGTCTGTTCTCAGAGTCTCTCTACTGGTCTGTTCTCAGAGTCTCTCTACTGGTCTGTTCTCAGAGTCTCTCTACTGGTCTGTTCTCAGAGTCTCTACTGGTCTGTTCTCAGTCTCTACTGGTCTGTTCTCAGTCTCTACTGGTCTGTTCTCAGTCTCTACTGGTCTGTTCTCAGAGTCTCTACTGGTCTGTTCTCAGAGTCTCTACTGGTCTGTTCTCAGAGTCTCTACTGGTCTGTTCTCAGAGTCTCTACTGGTCTGTTCTCAGAGTCTCTACTGGTCTGTTCTCAGAGTCTCTCTACTGGTCTGTTCTCAGAGTCTCTACTGGTCTGTTCTCAGAGTCTCTACTGGTCTGTTCTCAGAGTCTCTACTGGTCTGTTCTCAGAGTCTCTACTGGTCTGTTCTCAGAGTCTCTCTACTGGTCTGTTCTCTGTCTCAGAGTCTCTACTGGTCTGTTCTCAGAGTCTCTACTGGTCTGTTCTCAGAGTCTCTACTGGTCTGTTCTCAGAGTCTCTACTGGTCTGTTCTCAGAGTCTCTACTGGTCTGTTCTCAGAGTCTCTACTGGTCTGTTCTCAGAGTCTGGTCTGTTCTACTGGTCTGTTCTCAGAGTCTCTCTACTGGTCTGTTCTCAGAGTCTCTACTGGTCTGTTCTCAGAGTCTCTACTGGTCTGTTCTCAGAGTCTCTACTGGTCTGTTCTCAGAGTCTCTACTGGTCTGTACTGGTCTCAGAGTCTCTACTGGTCTGTTGTCAGAGTCTCTCTACTGGTCTGTTCTCAGAGTCTCTCTACTGGTCTGTTCTCAGAGTCTCTCTACTGGTCTGTTCTCAGAGTCTCTACTGGTCTGTTCTCAGAGTCTCTACTGGTCTGTTCTCAGAGTCTCTACTGGTCTGTTCTCAGAGTCTCTCTACTGGTCTGTTCTCAGAGTCTCTACTGGTCTGTTCTCAGAGTCTGTTCTCTACTGGTCTGTTCTCAGAGTCTCTACTGGTCTGTTCTCAGAGTCTCTACTGGTCTGTTCTCAGAGTCTCTCTACTGGTCTGTTCTCAGAGTCTCTACTGGTCTGTTCTCAGAGTCTCTACTGGTCTGTTCTCAGAGTCTCTACTGGTCTGTTCTCAGAGTCTCTCTACTGGTCTGTTCTCAGTCTCTCTACTGGTCTGTTCTCTAGTCTCTCTACTGGTCTGTTCTCAGAGTCTCTCTACTGGT
This sequence comes from Oncorhynchus gorbuscha, assembly GCF_021184085.1. Lineage (NCBI taxonomy): Eukaryota > Metazoa > Chordata > Actinopteri > Salmoniformes > Salmonidae > Oncorhynchus > Oncorhynchus gorbuscha. The sequence goes on from NW_025746698.1 coordinate 13,365, forward strand.
CTGTTCTCAGAGTCTCTACTGGTCTGTTCTCAGAGTCTCTACTGGTCTGTTCTCAGAGTCTCTCTACTGGTCTGTTCTCAGAGTCTCTCTACTGGTCTGTTCTCAGAGTCTCTCTACTGGTCTGTTCTCAGAGTCTCTCTACTGGTCTGTTCTCAGAGTCTCTCTACTGGTCTGTTCTCAGAGAGTCAGAGTCTCTACTGGTCTGTTCTCAGAGTCTCTACTGGTCTGTTCTCAGAGTCTCTCTACTGGTCTGTTCTCAGTCTCTCTACTGGTCTGTTCTCAGAGTCTCTACTGGTCTGTTCTCAGAGTCTCTCTACTGGTCTGTTCTCAGAGTCTCTCTACTGGTCTGTTCTCAGAGTCTCTACTGGTCTGTTCTCAGAGTCTCTACTGGTCTGTTCTCAGAGTCTCTACTGGTCTGTTCTCAGAGTCTCTCTACTGGTCTGTTCTCAGAGTCTCTCTACTGGTCTGTTCTCAGAGTCTCTACTGGTCTGTTCTCAGAGTCTCTCTACTGGTCTGTTCTCAGAGTCTCTCTACTGGTCTGTTCTCAGAGTCTCTCTACTGGTCTGTTCTCAGAGTCTCTACTGGTCTGTTCTCAGAGTCTCAGAGTCTGTTCTCTACTGGTCTGTCAGAGTCTCTACTGGTCTGTTCTCAGAGTCTCTACTGGTCTGTTCTCAGAGTCTCTACTGGTCTGTTCTCACTGGTCTGTTCTCAGAGTCTCTACTGGTCTGTTCTCAGAGTCTCTACTGGTCTGTTCTCAGAGTCTCTCTACTGGTCTGTTCTCAGAGTCTCTCTACTGGTCTGTTCTCAGAGTCTCTCTACTGGTCTGTTCTCAGAGTCTCTACTGGTCTGTTCTCAGAGTCTCTACTGGTCTGTTCTCAGAGTCTCTCTACTGGTCTGTTCTCAGAGTCTCTACTGGTCTGTTCTCAGAGTCTCTCTACTGGTCTGTTCTCAGAGTCTCTACTGGTCTGTTCTCAGAGTCTCTCTACTGGTCTGTTCTCAGAGTCTCTACTGGTCTGTTCTACTGGTCAGAGTCTCTACTGGTCTGTTCTCAGAGTCTCTCTACTGGTCTGTTCTCAGAGTCTCTCTACTGGTCTGTTCTCAGAGTCTCTACTGGTCTGTCTACTGGTCTGTCAGAGTCTCTCTACTGGTCTGTTCTCAGACTGGTCTGTTCTCAGTCTCTACTGGTCTGTTCTCAGAGTCTCTCTACTGGTCTGTTCTCAGAGTTCTACTGGTCTGTTCTCAGAGTCTCTACTGGTCTGTTCTCAGTCTCTCTACTGGTCTGTTCTCAGAGTCTCTCTACTGGTCTGTTCTCAGAGTCTCTCTACTGGTCTGTTCTCAGTCTCTCTACTGGTCTGTTCTCAGAGTCTCTACTGGTCTGTTCTCAGAGTCTCTCTACTGGTCTGTTCTCAGAGTCTCTACTGGTCTGTTCTCAGTCTCTCTACTGGTCTGTTCTCAGAGTCTACTGGTCTGTTCTCAGAGTCTCTCTACTGGTCTGTTCTCAGAGTCTCTCTACTGGTCTGTTCTCAGAGTCTCTACTGGTCTGTTCTCAGAGTCTCTCTACTGGTCTGTTCTCAGAGTCTCTCTACTGGTCTGTTCTCAGTCTCTCTACTGGTCTGTTCTCAGTCTCTCTACTGGTCTGTTCTCAGAGTCTCTCTACTGGTCTGTTCTCAGTCTCTCTACTGGTCTGTTCTCAGAGTCTCTACTGGTCTGTTCTCAGAGTCTCTCTACTGGTCTGTTCTCAGAGTCTCTCTACTGGTCTGGTCTGTTCTCAGTCTCTCTACTGGTCTGTTCTCAGAGTCTCTCTACTGGTCTGTTCTCAGAGTCTCTCTACTGGTCTGTTCTCAGAGTCTCTACTGGTCTGTTCTCAGAGTCTCTCTACTGGTCTGTTCTCAGAGTCTCTCTACTGGTCTGTTCAGAGTCTCTCTACTGGTCTGTTCTCAGAGTCTCTCTACTGGTCTGTTCTTCTCACTGGTCTGTTCTCAGAGTCTCTCTACTGGTCTGTTCTCAGAGTCTCTCTACTGGTCTGTTCTCAGAGTCTCTCTACTGGTCTGTTCTCAGAGTCTACTGGTCTACTACTGGTCTGTTCTCAGAGTCTCTCTACTGGTCTGGTCTGTTCTCAGAGTCTCTCTACTGGTCTGTTCTCAGAGTCTCTCTACTGGTCTGTTCTCAGAGTCTCTCTACTGGTCTGTTCTCAGAGTCTCTCTACTGGTCTGTTCTCAGAGTCTCTCTACTGGTCTGTTCTCAGTCTCTCTACTGGTCTGTTCTCAGAGTCTCTACTGGTCTGTTCTCAGAGTCTACTGGTCTGTTCTCAGAGTCTCTCTACTGGTCTGTTCTCAGAGTCTCTCTACTGGTCTGTTCTCAGAGTCTCTCTACTGGTCTGTTCTCAGAGTCTCTCTACTGGTCTGTTCTCAGAGTCTCTACTGGTCTGTTCTCAGAGTCTCTCTACTGGTCTGTTCTCAGAGTCTCTCTACTGGTCTGTTCTCAGAGTCTCTCTACTGGTCTGTTCTCAGTCTCTCTACTGGTCTGTTCTCAGTCTCTCTACTGGTCTGTTCTCAGAGTCTCTCTACTGGTCTGTTCTCAGTCTCTCTACTGGTCTGTTCTCAGAGTCTCTACTGGTCTGTTCTCAGAGTCTCTCTACTGGTCTGTTCTCAGAGTCTCTCTACTGGTCTGTTCTCAGAGTCTCTCTACTGGTCTGTTCTCAGAGTCTCTCTACTGGTCTGTTCTCAGAGTCTCTCTACTGGTCTGTTCTCAGAGTCTCTCTACTGGTCTGTTCTCAGAGTCTCTCTACTGGTCTGTTCTCAGAGTCTCTACTGGTCTGTTCTCAGAGTCTCTCTACTGGTCTGTTCTCAGTCTCTCTACTGGTCTGTTCTCAGAGTCTCTACTGGTCTGTTCTCAGTCTCTCTACTGGTCTGTTCTCAGAGTCTCTCTACTGGTCTGTTCTCAGAGTCTCTCTACTGGTCTGTTCTCAGAGTCTCTCTACTGGTCTGTTCTCAGAGTCTCTACTGGTCTGTTCTCAGAGTCTCTCTACTGGTCTGTTCTCAGAGTCTCTCTACTGGTCTGTTCTCAGAGTCTCTCTACTGGTCTGTTCTCAGTCTCTCTACTGGTCTGTTCTCAGAGTCTCTCTACTGGTCTGTTCTCAGAGTCTCTACTGGTCTGTTCTCAGAGTCTCTACTGGTCTGTTCTCAGTCTCTCTACTGGTCTGTTCTCAGAGTCTCTCTACTGGTCTGTTCTCAGTCTCTCTACTGGTCTGTTCTCAGAGTCTCTCTACTGGTCTGTTCTCAGAGTCTCTACTGGTCTGTTCTCAGAGTCTCTCTACTGGTCTGTTCTCAGTCTCTCTACTGGTCTGTTCTCAGAGTCTCTACTGGTCTGTTCTCAGTCTCTCTACTGGTCTGTTCTCAGAGTCTCTCTACTGGTCTGTTCTCAGAGTCTCTCTACTGGTCTGTTCTCAGAGTCTCTCTACTGGTCTGTTCTCAGAGTCTCTCTACTGGTCTGTTCTCAGAGTCTCTCTACTGGTCTGTTCTCAGTCTCTCTCTACTGGTCTGTTCTCAGAGTCTCTCTACTGGTCTGTTCTCAGAGTCTCTCTACTGGTCTGTTCTCAGAGTCTCTCTACTGGTCTGTTCTCAGAGTCTCTCTACTGGTCTGTTCTCAGAGTCTCTCTACTGGTCTGTTCTCAGAGTCTCTCTACTGGTCTGTTCTCAGAGTCTCTCTACTGGTCTGTTCTCAGAGTCTCTCTACTGGTCTGTTCTCAGAGTCTCTACTGGTCTGTTCTCAGAGTCTCTCTACTGGTCTGTTCTCAGAGTCTCTACTGGTCTGTTCTCAGAGTCTCTCTACTGGTCTGTTCTCAGAGTCTCTCTACTGGTCTGTTCTCAGAGTCTCTCTACTGGTCTGTTCTCAGAGTCTCTCTACTGGTCTGTTCTCAGAGTCTCTACTGGTCTGTTCTCAGAGTCTCTCTACTGGTCTGTTCTCAGAGTCTCTCTACTGGTCTGTTCTCAGAGTCTCTCTACTGGTCTGTTCTCAGAGTCTCTCTACTGGTCTGTTCTCAGAGTCTCTCTACTGGTCTGTTCTCAGAGTCTCTCTACTGGTCTGTTCTCAGAGTCTCTACTGGTCTGTTCTCAGAGTCTCTCTACTGGTCTGTTCTCAGAGTCTCTCTACTGGTCTGTTCTCAGAGTCTCTCTACTGGTCTGTTCTCAGAGTCTCTCTACTGGTCTGTTCTGGTCAGAGTCTCTCTACTGGTCTGTTCTCAGAGTCTCTACTGGTCTGTTCTCAGAGTCTCTCTACTGGTCTGTTCTCAGAGTCTCTCTACTGGTCTGTTCTCAGAGTCTCTCTACTGGTCTGTTCTCAGAGTCTCTCTACTGGTCTGTTCTCAGTCTCTCTACTGGTCTGTTCTCAGAGTTCTCTCTCTACTGGTCTGTTCTCAGAGTCTCTACTGGTCTGAGTCTCTCTACTGGTCTGTTCTCAGAGTCTCTCTACTGGTCTGTTCTCAGAGTCTCTCTACTGGTCTGTTCTCAGAGTCTCTACTGGTCTGTTCTCAGAGTCTCTCTACTGGTCTGTTCTCAGAGTCTCTACTGGTCTGTTCTCAGAGTCTCTCTACTGGTCTGTTCTCAGAGTCTCTCTACTGGTCTGTTCTCAGAGTCTCTCTACTGGTCTGTTCTCAGAGTCTCTCTACTGGTCTGTTCTCAGAGTCTCTCTACTGGTCTGTTCTCAGAGTCTCTACTGGTCTGTTCTCAGAGTCTCTCTACTGGTCTGTTCTCAGAGTCTCTCTACTGGTCTGTTCTCAGAGTCTCTCTACTGGTCTGTTCTCAGAGTCTCTACTGGTCTGTTCTCAGAGTCTCTCTACTGGTCTGTTCTCAGAGTCTCTCTACTGGTCTGTTCTCAGAGTCTCTCTACTGGTCTGTTCTCAGAGTCTCTCTACTGGTCTGTTCTCAGAGTCTCTCTACTGGTCTGTTCTCAGAGTCTCTCTACTGGTCTGTTCTCAGAGTCTCTCTACTGGTCTGTTCTCAGAGTCTCTCTACTGGTCTGTTCTCAGAGTCTCTCTACTGGTCTGTTCTCAGTCTCTCTACTGGTCTGTCTCTCTACTGGTCTGTTCTCAGAGTCTCTCTACTGGTCTGTTCTCAGAGTCTCTCTACTGGTCTGTTCTCAGAGTCTCTCTACTGGTCTGTTCTCAGTCTCTACTGGTCTGTTCTCAGAGTCTCTCTACTGGTCTGTTCTCAGAGTCTCTCTACTGGTCTGTTCTCAGAGTCTTCTACTGGTCTGTTCTCAGAGTCTCTACTGGTCTGTTCTCAGAGTCTCTCTACTGGTCTGTTCTTCTCAGTTCTCAGAGTCTCTCCTGGTCTGTTCTCAGAGTCTCTCTACTGGTCTGTTCTCAGACTGGTCTGTCTCTCTACTGGTCTGTTCTCAGAGTCTCTCTACTGGTCTGTTCTCAGAGTCTCTCTACTGGTCTGTTCTCAGAGTCTCTCTACTGGTCTGTTCTCAGAGTCTCTACTGGTCTGGTCTCTACTGGTCTGTTCTCAGAGTCTCTCTACTGGTCTGTTCTCAGAGTCTCTCTACTGGTCTGTTCTCAGAGTCTCTCTACTGGTCTGTTCTCAGAGTCTCTCTACTGGTCTGTTCTCAGAGTCTCTACTGGTCTGTTCTCAGAGGTCTGTTCTCAGAGTCTCTCTACTGGTCTGTTCTCAGAGTCTCTCTACTGGTCTGTTCTCAGAGTCTCTCTACTGGTCTGTTCTCAGAGTCTCTCTACTGGTCTGTTCTCAGAGTCTCTCTACTGTCTGTCTGTTCTCACTGGTCTGTTCTCAGAGTCTCTACTGGTCTGTTCTCAGAGTCTCTCTACTGGTCTGTTCTCAGAGTCTCTCTACTGGTCTGTTCTCAGAGTCTCTCTACTGGTCTGTTCTCAGAGTCTCTCTACTGGTCTGTCTGTCTCTCTACTGGTCTGTTCTCTGTCTCTCTACTGGTCTGTTCTCAGAGTCTCTACTGGTCTGTTCTCAGAGTCTCTCTACTGGTCTGTTCTCAGAGTCTCTCTACTGGTCTGTTCTCAGAGTCTCTACTGGTCTGTTCTCAGAGTCTCTACTGGTCTGTTCTCAGAGTCTCTCTACTGGTCTGTTCTCAGAGTCTCTACTGGTCTGTTCTCAGAGTCTCTCTACTGGTCTGTTCTCAGAGTCTCTCTACTGGTCTGTTCTCAGAGTCTCTACTGGTCTGTTCTGGTCTGTTCTCAGAGTCTCTCTACTGGTCTGTTCTCAGAGTCTCTCTACTGGTCTGTTCTCAGAGTCTCTCTACTGGTCTGTTCTCAGAGTCTCTCTACTGGTCTGTTCTCAGAGTCTCTCTACTGGTCTGTTCTCAGAGTCTCTCTACTGGTCTGTTCTCAGAGTCTCTACTGGTCTGTTCTCAGAGTCTCTACTGGTCTGTTCTCAGAGTCTCTCTACTGGTCTGTTCTCAGAGTCTCTCTACTGGTCTGTTCTCAGAGTCTCTCTACTGGTCTGTTCTCAGAGTCTCTCTACTGGTCTGTTCTCAGAGTCTCTCTACTGGTCTGTTCTCAGAGTCTCTCTACTGGTCTGTTCTCAGAGTCTCTCTACTGGTCTGTTCTCAGAGTCTCTCTACTGGTCTGTTCTCAGAGTCTCTCTACTGGTCTGTTCTCAGTCTCTCTACTGGTCTGTTCTCAGAGTCTCTCTACTGGTCTGTTCTCAGAGTCTCTCTACTGGTCTGTTCTCAGAGTCTCTCTACTGGTCTGTTCTCAGAGTCTCTCTACTGGTCTGTTCTCAGAGTCTCTACTGGTCTGTTCTCAGAGTCTCTACTGGTCTGTTCTCAGAGTCTCTCTACTGGTCTGTTCTCAGAGTCTCTCTACTGGTCTGTTCTCAGAGTCTCTCTACTGGTCTGTTCTCAGAGTCTCTCTACTGGTCTGTTCTCAGAGTCTCTCTACTGGTCTGTTCTCAGAGTCTCTCTACTGGTCTGTTCTCAGAGTCTCTCTACTGGTCTGTTCTCAGAGTCTCTCTACTGGTCTGTTCTCAGAGTCTCTACTGGTCTGTTGGTCTGTTCTCACTGGTCTGTCTCTCTACTGGTCTGTTCTCAGTCTCTCTACTGGTCTGTTCTCAGAGTCTCTCTACTGGTCTGTTCTCAGAGTCTGGTCTGTTCTCTCTACTGGTCTGTTCTCAGAGTCTCTCTACTGGTCTGTTCTCAGAGTCTCTCTACTGGTCTGTTCTCAGAGTCTCTACTGGTCTGTTCTCAGAGTCTCTCTACTGGTCTGTTCTCAGAGTCTCTCTACTGGTCTGTTCTCAGAGTCTCTCTACTGGTCTGTTCTCAGAGTCTCTCTACTGGTCTGTTCTCAGAGTCTCTCTACTGGTCTGTTCTCAGAGTCTCTCTACTGGTCTGTTCTCAGTCTCTCTACTGGTCTGTTCTCAGAGTCTCTCTACTGGTCTGTTCTCAGTCTCTCTACTGGTCTGTTCTCAGAGTCTCTCTACTGGTCTGTTCTCAGAGTCTCTCTACTGGTCTGTTCTCAGAGTCTCTACTGGTCTGTTCTCAGAGTCTCTCTACTGGTCTGTTCTCAGAGTCTCTCTACTGGTCTGTTCTCAGAGTCTCTACTGGTCTGTTCTCAGAGTCTCTCTACTGGTCTGTTCTCAGAGTCTCTCTACTACTGGTCTGTTCTCAGAGTCTCTCTACTGTCTGTTCTCAGAGTCTCTCTACTGGTCTGTTCTCAGAGTCTCTCTACTGGTCTGTTCTCAGAGTCTCTCTACTGGTCTGTTCTCAGAGTCTCTCTACTGGTCTGTTCTCAGTCTCTCTACTGGTCTGTTCTCAGAGTCTCTCTACTGGTCTGTTCTCAGAGTCTCTCTACTGGTCTGTTCTCAGAGTCTCTCTACTGGTCTGTTCTCAGTCTCTCTACTGGTCTGTTCTCAGAGTCTCTACTGGTCTGTTCCTAGTCTCTACTGGTCTGTTCTCAGTCTCTACTGGTCTGTTCTCAGTCTCTACTGGTCTGTTCTCAGTCTCTACTGGTCTGTTCTCAGAGTCTCTACTGGTCTGTTCTCAGAGTCTCTCTACTGGTCTGTTCTCAGAGTCTCTCTACTGGTCTGTTCTCAGAGTCTCTCTACTGGTCTGTTCTCAGAGTCTCTCTACTGGTCTGTTCTCAGAGTCTCTACTGGTCTGTTCTCAGAGTCTCTACTGTCTGTCTGTTCTACTGGTCTGTTCTCAGAGTCTCTCTACTGGTCTGTTCTCAGAGTCTCTACTGGTCTGTTCTCAGAGTCTCTCTACTGGTCTGTTCTCAGAGTCTCTCTACTGGTCTGTTCTCAGAGTCTCTCTACTGGTCTGTTCTCAGAGTCTCTCTACTGGTCTGTTCTCAGAGTCTCTCTACTGGTCTGTTCTCAGAGTCTCTACTGGTCTGTTCTCAGAGTCTCTACTGGTCTGTTCTCAGTCTCTCTACTGGTCTGTTCTCAGAGTCTCTCTCTACTGGTCTGTTCTCAGAGTCTCTCTACTGGTCTGTTCTCAGAGTCTCTCTACTGGTCTGTTCTCAGAGTCTCTCTACTGGTCTGTTCTCAGAGTCTCTCTACTGGTCTGTTCTCAGAGTCTCTGGTCTGTTCTCAGAGTCTCTCTACTGGTCTGTTCTCAGAGTCTCTCTCTACTGGTCTGTTCTCAGAGTCTCTCTACTGGTCTGTTCTCAGAGTCTCTCTGGTCTGGTCTGTTCTCAGAGTCTCTCTACTGGTCTGTTCTCAGAGTCTCTACTGGTCTGTTCTCAGAGTCTCTACTGGTCTGTTCTCAGAGTCTCTCTACTGGTCTGTTCTCAGAGTCTCTCTACTGGTCTGTTCTCAGAGTCTGTTCTCTACTGGTCTGTTCTCAGAGTCTCTCTACTGGTCTGTTCTCAGAGTCTCTCTACTGGTCTGTTCTCAGAGTCTCTCTACTGGTCTGTTCTCAGAGTCTCTCTACTGGTCTGTTCTCAGAGTCTCTCTACTGGTCTGTTCTCAGAGTCTCTCTACTGGTCTGTTCTCAGAGTCTCTCTACTGGTCTGTTCTCTGAGTCTCTCTACTGGTCTGTTCTCAGAGTCTCTCTACTGGTCTGTTCTCAGAGTCTCTCTACTGGTCTGTTCTCAGAGTCTCTCTACTGGTCTGTTCTCAGAGTTCTCTCTCTACTGGTCTGTTCTCAGAGTCTCTCTACTGGTCTGTTCTCAGAGTCTCTCTACTGGTCTGTTCTCACTGGTCTGAGTCTCTCTACTGGTCTGTTCTCAGAGTCTCTCTACTGGTCTCTACTGGTCTGTTCTCAGTCTCTCTACTGGTCTGTTCTCAGACTGGTCTGTTCTCTCTCTACTGGTCTGTTCTCAGAGTCTCTCTACTGGTCTGTTTCTCACTGGTCTGTCAGAGTCTCTACTGGTCTGTTCTCAGTCTCTACTGGTCTGTCTCTCTACTGGTCTGTTCTCAGAGTCTCTCTACTGGTCTGTTCTCAGAGTCTCTCTACTGGTCTGTTCTCAGAGTCTCTCTACTGGTCTGTTCTCAGAGTCTCTCTACTGGTCTGTTCTCAGAGTCTCTCTACTGGTCTGTTCTCAGAGTCTCTCTACTGGTCTGTTCTCAGAGTCTCTCTACTGGTCTGTTCTCAGAGTCTCTCTACTGTTCTCAGAGTCTCTCTCTGTTCTCAGTCTCTCTACTGGTCTGTTCTCAGAGTCTCTACTGGTCTGTTCTCAGTCTCTCTACTGGTCTGTCTCTCTACTGGTCTGTTCTCAGTCTCTCTACTGGTCTGTTCTCAGTCTCTACTGGTCTGTTCTCAGAGTCTCTCTACTGGTCTGTTCTCAGAGTCTCTCTACTGGTCTGTTCTCTCTCTACTGGTCTGTTCTCAGAGTTCTCTCTACTGGTCTGTTCTCAGAGTCTCTCTACTGGTCTGTTCTCAGAGTCTCTCTACTGGTCTGTTCTCAGAGTCTCTCTACTGGTCTGTTCTCAGAGTCTCTCTACTGGTCTGTTCTCAGAGTCTCTCTACTGGTCTGTTCTCAGTCTCTCTACTGGTCTGTTCTCAGAGTCTCTCTACTGGTCTGTTCTCAGTCTCTCTACTGGTCTGTTCTCAGAGTCTCTCTACTGGTCTGTTCTCAGTCTCTACTGGTCTGTTCTCAGAGTCTCTCTACTGGTCTGTTCTCAGAGTCTCTCTACTGGTCTGGTCTGTTCTCAGAGTCTCTCTACTGGTCTGTTCTCAGAGTCTCTCTACTGGTCTGTTCTCAGAGTCTCTCTACTGGTCTGTTCTCAGAGTCTCTCTACTGGTCTGTTCTCAGAGTCTCTCTACTGGTCTGTTCTCAGTCTCTCTACTGGTCTGTTCTCTCTCTACTGGTCTGTTCTCAGAGTCTCTCTACTGGTCTGTTCTCAGAGTCTCTCTACTGGTCTGTTCTCAGTCTCTCTACTGGTCTGTTCTCAGTCTCTCTACTGGTCTGTTCTCACTGGTCTGATTCTCTCTACTGGTCTGTTCTCAGAGTCTCTCTACTGGTCTGTTCTCAGAGTCTCTCTACTGGTCTGTTCTCAGATTCTCTCTACTGGTCTGTTCTCAGAGTCTCTCTACTGGTCTGTTCTCAGAGTCTCTCTACTGGTCTGTTCTCAGAGTCTGTTCTCAGAGTCTTTCTACTGGTCTGTTCTCAGAGTCTCTCTACTGGTCTGTTCTCAGAGTCTCTCTACTGGTCTGTTCTCAGATTCTCTCTACTGGTCTGTTCTCAGAGTCTCTACTGGTCTGTTCTCAGAGTCTCTCTACTGGTCTGTTCTCAGAGTCTCTCTACTGGTCTGTTCTCAGAGTCTCTCTACTGGTCTGTTCTCAGAGTCTCTCTACTGGTCTGTTCTCTGTCTCTCTACTGGTCTGTTCTCAGAGTCTCTCTACTGGTCTGTTCTCAGAGTCTCTCTACTGGTCTGTTCTCAGAGTCTCTCTACTGGTCTGTTCTCAGAGTCTCTCTACTGGTCTGTTCTCAGATTCTCTCTACTGGTCTGTTCTCAGAGTCTCTCTACTGGTCTGTTCTCAGAGTCTCTCTACTGGTCTGTTCTGGTCATAGTTCTATGAAGTGCTGTGTTGTTCTGTTCTGTCCTGGCACAACACCTCTGACTGATGAAACACGGTGTAACAGTAATGTCATTGGTCTCTGTGTAGTTTAAATGACCACCACACCTCTGATGAGGCATAGTGTAACAGTCCCAGTCATTCCTCTCAGAGAGTAAAGACCTGCAGCTCTGTCTACTTTCTGTGAAGATCTGCCTGCTGTCATTCCTTTCCTAATGACATTGTGTAACAGCGTTGTTCATCAGTCTTTCCCCTGACCTGTCATTCCCCTGTCCTGTCATTCCCCTGTCCTGTCATTCCCCTGACCAGTCATTCCCCTGACCTGTCATTCCCCTGTCCTGTCATTCCCCTGACCTGTCATTCCCCTGTCCTGTCATTCCCCTGTCCTGTCATTCCCCTGACCAGTCATTCCCCTGTCCTGTCATTCCCCTGACCAGTCATTCCCCTGACCAGTCATTCCCCTGGCCAGTCTTTCCTCTGGCCAGTCATTCCTCTGGCCAGTCTTTCCCCTGTCCTGTCATTCCCCTGTCCTGTCATTCCCCTGACCAGTCATTCCCCTGTCCTGTCATTCCCCTGTCCTGTCATTCCCCTGTCCTGTCATTCCTCTGGCCAGTCTTTCCCCTGGTCTGTCATTCCCCTGTCCTGTCATTCCCCTGACCAGTCTTTCCTCTGACCAGTCTTTCCTCTGACCAGTCTTTCCCCTGACCAGTCATTCCTCTGACCAGTCATTCCTCTGGCCAGTCTTTCCCCTGTCCTGTCATTCCCCTGTCCTGTCATTCCCCTGACCAGTCATTCCCCTGTCCTGTCATTCCCCTGTCCTGTCATTCCCCTGACCAGTCATTCCCCTGACCAGTCATTCCCCTGACCAGTCTTTCCTCTGACCAGTCTTTCCCCTGACCAGCCATTCCTCTGACCAGCCATTCCTCTGACCAGTCTTTTTCCTGGCCTGTCATTCCCCTGTCCTGTCATTCCCCTGACCAGTCATTCCTCTGGCCAGTCTTTCCCCTGGCCTGTCATTCCCCTGTCCTGTCATTCCCCTGACCAGTCATTCCCCTGACCAGTCATTCCTCTGACCAGTCATTCCTCTGGCCAGTCTTTCCCCTGGCCTGTCATTCCCCTGTCCTGTCATTCCCCTGACCAGTCATTCCCCTGACCAGTCATTCCTCTGACCAGTCATTCCTCTGACCAGTCATTCCTCTGGCCCATCATTCCCCTGACCTGTCATTCCCCTGACCTGTCATTCCCCTGACCTGTCATTCCCCTGATCTGTCATTCCCCTGTCCTGTCATTCCCCTGTCCTGTCATTCCCCTGACCAGTCATTCCCCTGTCCTGTCATTCCCCTGACCAGTCATTCCCCTGACCAGTCATTCCCCTGGCCAGTCTTTCCTCTGGCCAGTCTTTCCTCTGGCCAGTCTTTCCTCTGACCAGTCTTTCCCCTGACCAGTCATTCCTCTGACCAGTCATTCCTCTGGCCAGTCTTTCCCCTGTCCTGTCATTCCCCTGTCCTGTCATTCCCCTGTCCTGTCATTCCCCTGTCCTGTCATTCCCCTGTCCTGTCATTCCCCTGACCAGTCATTCCCCTGACCAGTCATTCCCCTGACCAGTCATTCCCCTGGCCAGTCTTTCCTCTGGCCAGTCTTTCCTCTGGCCAGTCATTCCTCTGGCCAGTCTTTCCCCTGGCCTGTCATTCCCCTGTCCTGTCATTCCCCTGTCCTGTCATTCCCCTGACCAGTCATTCCCCTGACCTGTCATTCCCCTGTCCTGTCATTCCCCTGACCTGTCATTCCCTGTCCTGTCATTCCCCTGTCCTGTCATTCCCCTGTCCTGTCATTCCCCTGTCCTGTCATTCCCCTGACCAGTCATTCCCCTGACCAGTCATTCCCCTGGCCAGTCTTTCCTCTGGCCAGTCTTTCCTCTGACCAGTCTTTCCCCTGACCAGTCATTCCTCTGACCAATCATTCCTCTGGCCAGTCTTTCCCCTGTCCTGTCATTCCCCTGTCCTGTCATTCCCCTGACCAGTCATTCCCCTGTCCTGTCATTCCCCTGTCCTGTCATTCCCCTGTCCTGTCATTCCCCTGACCAGTCATTCCCCTGACCAGTCATTCCTCTGGCCAGTCTTTCCTCTGACCAGTCTTTCCCCTGACCAGCCATTCCTCTGACCAGTCATTACTCTGGTCAGTCTTTTTCCTGGCCTGTCATTCCCCTGACCAGTCATTCCCCTGACCAGTCATTCCTCTGGCCAGTCTTTCCCCTGGCCTGTCATTCCCCTGTCCTGTCATTCCCCTGTCCTGTCATTCCCCTGACCAGTCATTCCCCTGTCCTGTCATTCCCCTGTCCTGTCATTCCCCTGACCAGTCATTCCCCTGACCAGTCATTCCTCTGGCCAGTCTTTCCTCTGACCAGTCTTTCCCCTGACCAGCCATTCCTCTGACCAGTCATTACTCTGGTCAGTCTTTTTCCTGGCCTGTCATTCCCCTGTCCTGTCATTCCCCTGACCAGTCATTCCTCTGGCCAGTCTTTCCCCTGGCCTGTCATTCCCCTGTCCTGTCATTCCCCTGTCCTGTCATTCCCCTGTCCTGTCATTCCCCTGACCAGTCATTCCCCTGGCCTGTCATTCCCCTGTCCTGTCATTCCCCTGACCAGTCATTCCTCTGGCCAGTCTTTCCCCTGGCCTGTCATTCCCCTGTCCTGTCATTCCCCTGTCCTGTCATTCCCCTGACCAGTCATTCCCCTGACCAGTCATTCCCCTGGCCAGTCTTTCCTCTGGCCAGTCTTTCCTCTGACCAGTCTTTCCTCTGGCCAGTCTTTCCTCTGACCAGTCTTTCCCCTGACCAGTCATTCCTCTGACCAGTCATTCCTCTGGCCAGTCTTTCCCCTGTCCTGTCATTCCCCTGTCCTGTCATTCCCCTGACCAGTCATTCCCCTGTCCTGTCATTCCCCTGTCCTGTCATTCCCCTGACCAGTCATTCCCCTGACCAGTCATTCCTCTGGCCAGTCTTTCCTCTGACCAGTCTTTCCCCTGACCAGCCATTCCTCTGACCAGTCATTACTCTGGTCAGTCTTTTTCCTGGCCTGTCATTCCCCTGTCCTGTCATTCCCCTGACCAGTCATTCCTCTGGCCAGTCTTTCCCCTGGCCTGTCATTCCCCTGTCCTGTCATTCCCCTGACCAGTCATTCCTCTGACCAGTCATTCCTCTGGCCAGTCTTTCCCCTGGCCTGTCATTCCCCTGTCCTGTCATTCCCCTGTCCTGTCATTCCCCTGACCAGTCATTCCCCTGGCCTGTCATTCCCCTGTCCTGTCATTCCCCTGACCAGTCATTCCTCTGGCCAGTCTTTCCCCTGGCCTGTCATTCCCCTGTCCTGTCATTCCCTGACCAGTCATTCCCCTGACCAGTCATTCCTCTGACCAGTCATTCCTCTGGCCAGTCTTTCCCCTGGCCTGTCATTCCCCTGTCCTGTCATTCCCCTGTCCTGTCATTCCCCTGACCAGTCATTCCTCTGGCCAGTCTTTCCCCTGGTCTGTCATTCCCCTGTCCTGTCATTCCCCTGTCCTGTCATTCCCCTGACCAGTCATTCCTCTGGCCAGTCTTTCCTCTGACCAGTCTTTCCTCTGACCAGTCATTCCTCTGACCAGTCATTCCTCTGGCCAGTCTTTTCCCTGGCCTGTCATTCCCCTGTCCTGTCATTCCCCTGACCAGTCATTCCCCTGACCAGTCATTCCCCTGACCAGTCATTCCTCTGACCAGTCATTCCTCTGGCCAGTCTTTCCCCTGGCCTGTCATTCCCCTGTCCTGTCATTCCCCTGTCCTGTCATTCCCCTGACCAGTCATTCCCCTGACCTGTCATTCCCCTGTCCTGTCATTCCCCTGACCTGTCATTCCCCTGTCCTGTCATTCCCCTGTCCTGTCATTCCCCTGTCCTGTCATTCCCCTGTCCTGTCATTCCCCTGACCAGTCATTCCCCTGACCAGTCATTCCCCTGGCCAGTCTTTCCTCTGGCCAGTCTTTCCTCTGACCAGTCTTTCCCCTGACCAGTCATTCCTCTGACCAATCATTCCTCTGGCCAGTCTTTCCCCTGTCCTGTCATTCCCCTGTCCTGTCATTCCCCTGACCAGTCATTCCCCTGTCCTGTCATTCCCCTGTCCTGTCATTCCCCTGTCCTGTCATTCCCCTGACCAGTCATTCCCCTGACCAGTCATTCCTCTGGCCAGTCTTTCCTCTGACCAGTCTTTCCCCTGACCAGCCATTCCTCTGACCAGTCATTACTCTGGTCAGTCTTTTTCCTGGCCTGTCATTCCCCTGTCCTGTCATTCCCCTGACCAGTCATTCCTCTGGCCAGTCTTTCCCCTGGCCTGTCATTCCCCTGTCCTGTCATTCCCCTGATCAGTCATTCCCCTGACCAGTCATTCCTCTGACCAGTCATTCCTCTGGCCAGTCTTTCCCCTGGCCTGTCATTCCCCTGTCCTGTCATTTCCCTGTCCTGTCATTCCCCTGACCAGTCATTCCCCTGGCCTGTCATTCCCCTGTCCTGTCATTCCCCTGACCAGTCATTCCTCTGGCCAGTCTTTCCCCTGGCCTGTCATTCCCCTGTCCTGTCATTCCCCTGACCAGTCATTCCCCTGACCAGTCATTCCTCTGACCAGTCATTCCTCTGGCCAGTCTTTCCCCTGGCCTGTCATTCCCCTGTCCTGTCATTCCCCTGTCCTGTCATTCCCCTGACCAGTCATTCCTCTGGCCAGTCTTTCCCCTGGTCTGTCATTCCCCTGTCCTGTCATTCCCCTGACCAGTCATTCCTCTGGCCAGTCTTTCCTCTGACCAGTCTTTCCTCTGACCAGTCATTCCTCTGACCAGTCATTCCTCTGGCCAGTCTTTTCCCTGGCCTGTCATTCCCCTGTCCTGTCATTCCCCTGACCAGTCATTCCCCTGACCAGTCATTCCCTGACCAGTCATTCCTCTGACCAGTCATTCCTCTGGCCGGTCTTTCCCCTGACCGGTCATTCCCCTGACCGGTCATTCCCCTGACCAGTCATTCCCCTGACCAGTCATTCCCCTGACCTGTCATTCCCCTGACTTGTCATTCCCCTGACTTGTCATTCCCCTGGCCAGTCATTCCCCTGACCAGTCATTCCCCTGACCTGTCATTCCTCTGACCGGTCATTCCTCTGACCGGTCATTCCCCTGACCAGTCATTCCCCCTGACCTGTCATTCCCCTGACCTGTCATTCCCCTGACCTGTCATTCCCCTGTCCTGTCATTCCCCTGACCGGTCATTCCCCTGACCAGTCATTCCCCTGGCCTGTCATTCCCCCGGCCTGTCATTCCCCTGACCTCTCATTCCCCTGACCTACTACATAGTTCTCTGTGTAGTTCTACACCACTCCTCTGGTGATGATGTTGTCTAACAGTTATTATTTTGGCCATCTAACTTGTCTGTTATGTAGCCATTGTTATGACAGTGATCCCGCCCTGACATTGTGACTGCTTTTGGATCAGATTTGGCAATATAAACTCAGCAAAAAAAGAAACACCCCTTAATCAGGACCCTCTCTTTCAAAGATAATTCGTGAAAATCGAAATAACTTCACAGATCTTCGTTGTAAAGGGTTTTAGCACTGTTTCCCATGCTTGTTCAATGAACCATAAACAATTCATGAACATGTACCTGTGGAACTGTCGTTAAGACACTAACAGCTTACAGACGGTGGGAAATTAAGATCACAATTATGAAAACTTAGGACACTAAAGAGGCCTTTCTACTGACTCTGAAAAACACGAAAAGAAAGATGCGCAGGGTCCCTGCTCATCTGCGTGAACGTGCCTTAGGTATGCTGCAAGGAGGCATGAAGACTGCAGATGTGGACAGGGCAATAAACTGCAATGTCCATACTGTGAGACGCCTAAGACAGCACTACAGTGAGACAGGACGGACAGCTGATCGTCCTCGCACTGGCAGAACACGTGTAACAACACCTGCACAGGATCGGTACATCCGAACATCACACATGTGGGACAGGTAGAGGATGGCAACAACAACTGCCCGAGTTACACCAGGAACGTACAATCCCTCCATCAGTGCTCAGACTGTCCGCAATAGGCTGAGGGCTGTACTGAGGGCTTGTAGGCCTGTTGTAAGGCAGGTCCTCACCAGACATCACCTGCAACAATGTCACCTATGGGCACAAACCCACCGTCGCTGGACCAGACAGGACTGGCAAAAAGTGCTCTTCACTGACGAGTCGCGGTTTTGTCTCACCAGGGGTGATGGTCAGATTCGCGTTTATCGTTGAAGGAATGAGCGTTACACCGAGGCCTGTACTCTGGAGAGGGATCGGTTTGGAGGTGAAGGGTCCGTCATGGTCTGGGGCGGTGTGTCACATCATCATCGGACTGAGCTTGTTGTCATTGCAGGCAATCTCAACGCTGTGCGTTACAGGGAAGACATCCTCCTTCCTCATGTGGTACTCTTCCTGCAGGCTCATCCTGACATGACCCTCCAGCATGACAATGCCACCAGCCAGACTGCTCATTCTGAGCGTGATTTCCTGCAAGACAGGAATGTCGGTGTTCTGCCATGGCCAGCGTAGAGCCCGGATCTCAATCCCATTGAGCACGTCTGGGTTCTGTTGTGGGGTCCTGTTGGATCGGAGTGTGAGGGCTAGGGCCATTCCCCCCAGAAATGTCCGGGAACTTGCAGGTGCCTTGGTGGAAGAGTGGGGTAACATCTCACAGCAAGAACGGGCAAATCTGCTGCAGTCCATGAAGAGGAGATGCACTGCAGTACTTAATGCAGCTGGTGGCCACACCAGATACTGACTGTTACTTTTGATTTTGACACCCCCTTTGTTCAGGGACACATTATTACATTTCTGCTAGTCAAATGTCTGTGGAACTTGTATAGTTAATGTCTCAGTTGTTGAATCTTGTTATGTTCATACATATATTTACACATGTTAAGTTTACTGAAAATAGTTGCGCAGTTGACAGTGAGAGGACATTTCTTTTTTTGCTGAGTTTAGTTGAAAACGTGTTTGCTTGAATATCAAAACATGTACCTTTATAAGTGAATTACCAACTTGACTTTTGTTTAATCTTAGCTTGATGTATGGTATCTTGTTTCAGTCACTGACAGCCCATTCTATCGCTCAGGTCCATCGACAGTCAGTGGCCTACAGGTGTCTGGGACATCAGACAGCCTGGGAGTTTCCTGGCAGCCTGGCCCAGGGAGGACTGAGCGATTCCGGCTACTGCTCACTGACCGAGTGGGTGTGGTGAGGAACCTGACTCTGGAGAGCACCGCTAAAGACTACACTGTCACCGACCTGGTGCCAGGGCGCGTGTATAACATCACCATGGTGACGGAGGCAGGGGGACGCCAGAGTACCACCTCAAGACAAATCCAGACGGGTAAGGATTCAGTCATGATATGGGATTCATTGGAATGGACTCTCCTTAGATGACGTCAGCATCTGTAACAGCGACGTCACATCTATTGTACATAGGCCATCAGTAAATAGCCCACCCAATTTTACCTACCTCATCCCCATACTGTTTTTATTTATTTACTTTTCTGCTCTTTTGCACACCAGTATCTCTACCTGCACATGACCATCTGATCATTTATCACTCCAGTGTTAATCTGCTAAATTGTAATTATTTGCCTACCTCCTCATGCCTTTTGCACACAATGTACATAGACTCTCTTTTTTTATACTGTGTTATTGACTTGTTAATTGTTTACTCCATGTGTAACTCTGTGTTGTCTGTTCACACTGCTATGCTTTATCTTGGCCAGGTCGCAGTTGTACATGAGAACTTGTTCTCAACTAGCCTACCTGGTTAAATAAAGGTGAAATAAATAAATAAATACAAAAATATTTGTAAATTAGGATCATCACTATATTTAGAAATAAAAATGTAATTGTAACTATTAAAGTCATACTGCACCAAATTTCAGGAAAGCGGTGATCAGCTATTTATTTTAAGCCTTGAGCTTCTCACATAGTCATCAGCCCACACGAATAATGGAATAGTGAGTATATGGGAAGATGCCAACCTCCCCTCTGCTCCCTACATCCTGTGGAGTATATGGGAAGATGCCAAACTCTCCTCTGCTCCCTGCATCCTGTGGTTCTGAGTGTTTCCCAACAGAGTCCCTACCCAACCAAGCCTGCTTTCTTTCCTAACAGAGTCCCTACCCAACCAAGCCTGCTTTCTTTCCTAACAGAGTCCCTACCCAACCAAGCCTGCTTTCTTTCCTAACAGAGTCCCTACCCAACCAAGCCTGCTTTCTTTCCTAACAGAGTCCCTACCCAACCAAGCCTGCTTTCTTTCCTAACAGAGTCCCTACCCAACCAAGCCTGCTTTCTTTCCTAACAGAGTCCCTACCCAACCAAGCCTGCTTTCTTTCCTAACAGAGTCCCTACCCAACCAAGCCTGCTTTCTTTCCTAACAGAGTCCCTACCCAACCAAGCCTGCTTTCTTTCCTAACAGAGTCCCTACCCAACCAAGCCTGCTTTCTTTCCTAACAGAGTCCCTACCCAACCAAGCCTGCTTTCTTTCCTAACAGAGTCCCTACCCAACCAAGCCTGCTTTCTTTCCTAACAGAGTCCCTACCCAACCAAGCCTGCTTTCTTTCCTAACAGAGTCCCTACCCAACCAAGCCTGCTTTCTTTCCTAACAGAGTCCCTACCCAACCAAGCCTGCTTTCTTTCCTAACAGAGTCCCTACCCAACCAAGCCTGCTTTCTTTCCTAACAGAGTCCCTACCCAACCAAGCCTGTGTTACTCTTTAACTGTCCAGGATCGGTGTGAATTTTCCGCAATATATTCAGCCATCGTAAACCTCCGCCTTAGGCCTTAGGCTGACATTATTTATTCGTTTTTATCATCACCATTAGCTTTTTCAGAAGCAGCAGCTACTCTTCCTGGGGTCCACAAAAAAACATGAAACACAATAAGTCACAAAACACTGATAGACAAGGACAGTCATACATGACCGACCGGCTTGATTCGGTCTTATGGAGCAACATTTTAAATTGTGTTTCAATTTTTTTTTTTACTTTGGATAGAAGTAGAGACTCAGAGCTATAAAATGGTATATGTGTCACGCCCTGGTCTGTTTCACCTGTCTTTGTGCTTCACATTGTCACTTCACACGGCCTGCACTTGATTCCTGATAATATCATACACTGAGATTGAGGAACATTGGGGAAGTAATTCTGCTTTGAAAGTTGATGAACTCTTAATCTCACTTTTGAGAAAATGACCTGTGAATGTTTTGGTTCATCTTCTTTGTCTCCACCCCCATTCAGCATCGTCCACACCCTCTTAAGCCTTAGCTCCGCCCATCTCTTTAAGGATTCACATGTGAGGCCATGTATTAAACAAGACTAAAGGCTGGTTTATACTATGGGTGTAAATTTAATCTGGAGTGCCAGAGTGTACTCTGGGCGTTTGTAAACTCAGAGCGTTGTCAGTTTGTAAACTCAGAATGTACTCTGGGCGTTTGTAAACTCAGAGCGTTGTCAGTTTGTAAACTCAGAATGTACTCTGGGCGTTTGTAAACTCAGAGCGTTGTCAGTTTGTAAACTCAGAGTGTTGTCAGATTGTCCGTTTGTAAACTCAGTGTGTTGTCAGTTTGTAAACTCAGTGTGTTGTCAGATTGTCCGTTTGTAAACTCAGTGTGTTGTCAGTTTGTAAACTCAGAATGTACTCTGGGTGTTTGTAAACTCAGAGCGTTGTCAGTTTGTAAACTCAGAATGTACTCTGGGCGTTTGTAAACTCAGAGCGTTGTCAGTTTGTAAACTCAGAGTGTTGTCAGATTGTCCGTTTGTAAACTCAGTGTGTTGTCAGTTTGTAAACTCAGTGTGTTGTCAGATTGTCCGTTTGTAAACTCAGTGTGTTGTCAGTTTGTAAACTCAGAATGTACTCTGGGTGTTTGTAAACTCAGAGCGTTGTCAGTTTGTAAACTCAGAATGTACTCTGGGCGTTTGTAAACTCAGAGCGTTGTCAGTTTGTAAACTCAGTGTGTTGTCAGATTGTAAACTCAGTGTGTTGTCAGTTTGTAAACTCAGTGTGTTGTCAGTTTGTAAACTCAGAGTGTTGTCAGACAGTCAGTTTGTAAACTCAGTGTGTTGTCAGATTGTCCGTTTGTGAACTCAGTGTGTTGTCAGTTTGTAAATTCAGAATGTACTCTGGGCGTTTGTAAACTCAGAGCGTTGTCAGTTTGTAAACTCAGAATGTACTCTGGGCGTTTGTAAACTCAGAGCGTTGTCAGTTTGTAAACTCAGAATGTACTCTGGGCGTTTGTAAACTCAGAGCGTTGTCAGTTTGTAAACTCAGTGTGTTGTCAGATTGTAAACTCAGTGTGTTGTCAGTTTGTAAACTCAGTGTGTTGTCAGTTTGTAAACTCAGAGTGTTGTCAGTTTGTAAACTCAGAGTGTTGTCAGACAGTCAGTTTGTAAACTCAGTGTGTTGTCAGATTGTCCGTTTGTAAACTCAGTGTGTTGTCAGTTTGTAAACTCAGTGTGTTGTCAGATTGTAAACTCAGTGTGTTGTCAGTTTGTAAACTCAGAGTGTTGTCAGACAGTCAGTTTGTAAACTCAGTGTGTTGTCAGTTTGTAAACTCAGAGTGTTGTCAGATTGACCGTTTGTAAACTTAGTGTGTTGTCAGTTTGTAAACTCAGAATGTACTCTGGGCGTTTGTAAACTCAGAGCGTTGTCAGTTTGTAAACTCAGAATGTACTCTGGGCGTTTGTAAACTCAGAGCGTTGTCAGTTTGTAAACTCAGAATGTACTCTGGGCGTTTGTAAACTCAGTGTGTTGTCAGTTTGTAAACTCAGTGTGTTGTCAGATTGTCCGTTTGTAAACTCAGTGTGTTGTCAGTTTGTAAACTCAGAGTGTTGTCAGATTGTCAGTTTGTAAACTCAGTGTGTTGTCAGTTTGTAAACTCATAGTGTTGTCAGATTGTCAGTTTGTAAACTCAGTGTGTTGTCAGTTTGTAAACTCAGAGTGTTGTCAGATTGTCAGTTTGTAAACTCAGTGTGTTGTCAGATTGTCCGTTTGTAAACTCAGAGTGTTGTCAGATTGTCTGTTTGTACATTCAGAGCGTTTTCGCACTCGGAGCGTTCAGAGCGCACACTGGACGCTCTGGCCGAGGAGTAGGGTTGTTCTGACCTCACAACGACAGTCAAACACCCAAGCTAACTGGCTAATGTTGGCTAGCTTGCTAACTACTTCCAGTACAATTGAGCGAACACCTCACTCTGACCATTTTACTCGCCCTAGCAGAGCTGGTTAGGCTGTTTTCATGTTATCCAAAGTGGAGACTGCAACTGTTCTGCTGGCAACAATTTAATTACGCTTTTTAGCCAACGTTTACTGACACCGGCAATATTCATCGGTGTTTGTAAATTCGTCAGTTATTCTGAGATTTGGCACACAGACGAGAGCGCTCTGAAATCAGAGTAGATATCCAGAGCGAATTTACCAGCTACGTCTATCGACAGTTGTCGCAGTGACATCATGAACATTCTATTGAAATGGTTACTTACGTAGTGGAGTCTTTTGTGTTTCGTCACGTAGATAGCTAGCTACCTAAACAATGAACCACGATCCCAACTCATAACGTTACTACCCTGCATGAATCTGCAGGTAGCTAGCTAGCTAAACAATGAACCACGATCCCAACTCATATCGTTACTACCCTGCATGAATCTGCAGGTAGCTAGCTAGCTAAACAATGAACCACGATCCCAACTCATAACGTTACTACCCTGCATGAATCTGCAGGTAGCTAGCTAGCTAAACAATGAACCACGATCCCAACTCATAACGTTACTACCCTGCATGAATCTGCAGGTAGCTAGCTAGCTAAACAATGAACCACGATCCCAACTCATAACGTTACTACCCTGAATGAATCTGCAGGTAGCTAGCTAGCTAAACAATGAACCACGATCCCAACTCTAACGTTACTACCCTGCATGAATCTGCAGGTAGCTAGCTAGCTAAACAATGAACCACGATCCCAACTCATAACGTTACTACCCTGCATGAATCTGCAGGTAGCTAGCTAGCTAAACAATGAACCACGATCCCAACTCTAACGTTACTACCCTGCATGAATCTGCAGGTAGCTAGCTAGCTAAACAGTGAACCACGATCCCAACTCATAACGTTACTACCCTGCATGAATCTGCAGGTAGCTAGCTAGCTAAACAATGAACCACGATCCCAACTCATAACGTTACTACCCTGCATGAATCTGCAGGTAGCTAACCAACCAGGTTCAACGTTAGCTAGTTAACATTAGGCTATATTTTTTTCCTGTTTTTGCTATTTGCTGAGACGGGCTCCATCAAGATTGGAGAAGTGGTTTACCCAGACATCTCTCTTTTGGACAGATAATTATTCATGTTGTTGTTTGTTTAGTGTTTTCCAATTTTCCCAAAAGTGGTTAGTGTCTATGAATTCTTCAATTATATTGAGCTGATTACTGACGTGCTGTTCCTTCTTTTTCCGTAGTGTATTTCTGTATTGTTTTAGTGATTCACCATAGTGAAGGCGTAGACTCAGGTTTTCCGTAGTGTATTTCTGTATTGTTTTAGTGATTCACCATAGTGAAGGCGTAGACTCAGGTTTTCTGGATCTCTGTGTTTTTGGTTGGACAGGTTTCTCCATTTTCTGTCTTAGGTTTTTGCATTCTTCATCAAACCATTTGTCATTGTTGTTCATGTTCTTATGTTTTCTGTTTGACATTTTTTTATTTGATAGGGAAGCTGAGAGGTCAAATATACTGTTTAGGTTTTCTACTAATAGTGAAGTTTACACCTTCACTATTACAGTGAAACATTTTGTCCAAGAAGTTGTCTAAAAGGGATTGAATGTGTCTCTCTCCCTCTCTCTCCCTCCCTCTCTCCCTCTCCCTCCCCCTCTCTTTTCCCTCTCTCTTCCTCTCCTTCCCCCTCTCTCCTCTCTCTCCCCCCTCTCTCCCCTCTATCTCTCCCTCCCTCTTGCTCTCTCTCTCCCGCTATCTTTCTCTACCACCCTCTCTCTCCCTCTCTCTCTCCTCTCACTCCCTCCCCGTCTCTCTCCCCTCCCTCTCCATCTCCCTCTCCATCTTCCTCTACCTCTATCGCTCTCCCTCTCCCTCCCACCCTTCCCTCTCTCTCCTCCCCTCTCTCTTCCTCTCTAGTGCCCTATGCCGTCTCCAACCTGAAGCTAGAGAACAATAACACCCAGGACAGTTTGAGAGCATCATGGAGTCAACCCCAGGGTGATGTGGACTCTATAGTGGTGACCCTGTCCTCGTCTGGAACCACCCCTCTGGAGAAGACCCTGTCATCTGACACCACAAAGGCCCACTTCCACCAGCTGACACCTGGACGGACCTATCAGGTGTCTGTTGCCACCAAGAGCGGCGAGCTCTCCAACCAATCAACTGCCTCGGCTAACACAGGTGACCGTAGGCTTAACCAGGAAAACGTCATGTAGACCAGGACAAACTCTGTGTCGTGGTCAGGAGAACGTCTTGTCTCTGGTCCAACATGCTAACAATTAGTGCTCTCAGAAACCACCTGAAGCCTTTAGTTTGTTGAGAGGAACACTCTTCCTGTTGAAGAGGGCCTCTGCTATTAAAGCCAAGAGGATAAAGGAGGGGGTGAGATGGTAATTCCCCTCAAGTGTGACTGTTTCATTTAAACACTCTGTTATTGAGGGTTCAGCAAGAGCTCGTTGAGTGTCTCGATGATGTCTAAGATCATAACCATGTGATTACTATTCGTAGAATTAGTCCATTGTGTTGTCGTGTTAAGGCGTCTGCTTCCCAGCAGAAACAGAAGACTTCCTTCATTTATTATGATGACATTTGGTGATGTTTCTTTCTCAGGTGAGGGGTTTTGTTTTTAGGTGAGGGGTTTTGTTTTTAGGTGAGGGGTTTTGTTTTTAGGTGAGGGGTTTTGTTTTTAGGTGAGGGGTTTTGTTTTTAGGTGAGGGGTTTTGTTTTTAGGTGAGGAGTTTTGTTTTTAGGTGAGGGTTTTGTTTTTAGGTGAGGGGTTTTGTTTTTAGGTGAGGGGTTTTGTTTTTAGGTGAGGGGTTTTGTTTTTAGGTGAGGGTTTTGTTTTTAGGTGAGGGGTTTTGTTTTTAGGTGAGGGGTTTGTTTTTAGGTGAGGGGTTTTGTTTTTAGGTGAGGGGTTTTGTTTTTAGGTGAGGGGTTTTGTTTTTAGGTGAGGGTTTTGTTCTCAGGTGAGGGGTTTTGTTTTTAGGTGAGGGGTTTTGTTTTTAGGTGAGGGGTTTTGTTTTTAGGTGAGGGGTTTTGTTTTTAGGTGAGGGGTTTTGTTTTTAGGTGAGGGTTTTGTTCTCAGGTGAGGGGTTTTGTTTTTAGGTGAGGGGTTTTGTTTTTAGGTGAGGGGTTTTGTTCTCAGGTGAGGGGTTTTGTTTTTAGGTGAGGGTTTTGTTCTCAGGTGAGGGGTTTTGTTTTTAGGTGAGGGGTTTTGTTCTTAGGTGAGGGTTTTGTTCTTAGGTGAGGGTTTTGTTTTTAGGTGAGGGGTTTTGTTTTTAGGTGAGGGGTTTTGTTCTTAGGTGAGGGTTTTGTTCTCAGGTGAGGGGTTTTGTTTTTAGGTGAGGGGTTTTGTTCTTAGGTGAGGGTTTTGTTCTCAGGTGAGGGTTTTGTTCTTAGGTGAGGGTTTTGTTTTTAGGTGAGGGGTTTTGTTTTTAGGTGAGGGGTTTTGTTTTTAGGTGAGGGTTTTGTTTTTAGGTGAGGGTTTTGTTTTTAGGTGAGGGTTTTGTTCTCAGGTGAGGGGTTTTGTTTTTAGGTGAGGGTTTTGTTTTTAGGTGAGGGTTTTGTTCTCAGGTGAGGGGTTTTGTTTTTAGGTGAGGGGTTTTGTTTTTAGGTGAGGGTTTTGTTCTCAGGTGAGGGTTTGTTTTTAGGTGAGGGTTTTGTTTTTAGGTGAGGGTTTTGTTTTTAGGTGAGGGGTTTTGTTTTTAGGTGAGGGTTTTGTTTTTAGGTGAGGGGTTTTGTTTTTAGGTGAGGGGTTTTGTTTTTAGGTGAGGGTTTGAGGGGTTTTGTTTTTAGGTGAGGGTTTGTTTTTAGGTGAGGGGTTTTGTTTTTAGGTGAGGGGTTTTGTGAGGGGTTTTTTAGGTGAGGGGTTTTGTTTTTAGGTGAGGGTTTTGTTCTCAGGTGAGGGGTTTTGTTCTCAGGTGAGGGGTTTGTTCTCAGGTGAGGGGTTTTGTTTTTAGGTGAGGGTTTTGTTTTCAGGTGAGGGGTTTTGTTTTTAGGTGAGGGGTTTTGTTTTTAGGTGAGGGTTTTGTTTTTAGGTGAGGGGGTTTTGTTTTTAGGTGAGGGGTTTTGTTTTTAGGTGAGGGTTTGTTTTTAGGTGAGGGGTTTTGTTTTTAGGTGAGGGTTTTGTTTTTAGGTGAGGGTTTTGTTTTTAGGTGAGGGTTTTGTTTTTAGGTGAGGGTTTTGTTTTAGGTGAGGGTTTTGTTCTTGAGGGGTTTGTTCTCAGGTGAGGGTTTGTTTTCAGGTGAGGGGTTTTGTTTTTAGGTGAGGGGTTTTGTTCTTAGGTGAGGGTTTGTTCTCAGGTGAGGGGTTTTGTTCTCAGGTGAGGGTTTTGTTCTCAGGTGAGGGTTTTGTTCTCAGGTGAGGGTTTTGTTTTAGGTTAAGGGTTTTGTTCTCAGGTGAGGGGTTTTGTTCTCAGGTGAGGGGTTTTGTTCTTAGGTTAAGGGTTTGTTCTCAGGTGAGGGTTTTGTTCTCAGGTGAGGGTTTTGTTCTTAGGTTAAGGGTTTGTTCTCAGGTGAGGGGTTTTGTTCTCAGGTGAGGGTTTTGTTCTTAGGTTAAGGGTTTTGTTCTCAGGTGAGGGTTTTTGTTCTCAGGTGAGGGGTTTTGTTTCAGGTGAGGGTTTGTTCTCAGGTGAGGGTTTTGTTCTTAGGTGAGGGTTTTGTTCTCAGGTGAGGGTTTTGTTTTTAGGTGAGGGTTTTGTTCTCAGGTGAGGGGTTTTGTTCTCAGGTGAGGGGTTTTGTTTTAGGTGAGGGTTTTGTTCTCAGGTGAGGGGTTTTGTTCTTAGGTGAGGGGTTTTGTTTTTAGGTGAGGGGTTTTGTTCTTAGGTGAGGGTTTGTTCTCAGGTGAGGGTTTTGTTCTCAGGTGAGGGGTTTTGTTCTCAGGTGAGGGTTTTGTTCTCAGGTGAGGGGTTTTGTTCTTAGGTGAGGGTTTTGTTCTTAGGTGAGGGTTTTGTTCTTAGGTGAGGGTTTTGTTCTCAGGTGAGGGGTTTTGTTCTCAGGTGAGGGTTTGTTCTCAGGTGAGGGGTTTTGTTCTTAGGTGAGGGGTTTTGTTCTTAGGTGAGGGTTTTGTTCTCAGGTGAGGGGTTTTGTTCTTAGGTGAGGGGTTTTGTTCTCAGGTGAGGGGTTTTGTTCTTAGGTGAGGGGTTTTGTTCTTAGGTGAGGGGTTTTGTTCTCAGGTGAGGGGTTTTGTTCTTAGGTGAGGGGTTTTGTTCTCAGGTGAGGGGTTTTGTTCTTAGGTGAGGGTTTTGTTCTCAGGTGAGGGGTTTTGTTCTCAGGTGAGGGTTTTGTTCTTAGGTGAGGGGTTTTGTTCTCAGGTGAGGGTTTTGTTCTTAGGTGAGGGGTTTTGTTCTTAGGTGAGGGGTTTTGTTCTCAGGTGAGGGGGTTTGTTCTCAGGTGAGGGTTTTGTTCTCAGGTGAGGGGTTTTGTTCTCAGGTGAGGGGTTTTGTTCTCAGGTGAGGTGGGGTTTTGTTCTCAGGTGAGGGTTTTGTTCTCAGGTGAGGGGTTTTGTTCTCAGGTGAGGGTTTTGTTCTCAGGTGAGGGTTTTGTTCTCAGGTGAGGGGTTTTGTTCTTAGGTGAGGGTTTTTTGTTCTCAGGTGAGGGTTTTGTTCTTAGGTGAGGGGTTTTGTTCTCAGGTGAGGGGTTTTGTTCTCAGGTGGGGGGTTTTGTTCTCAGGTGAGGGTTTTTGTTCTCAGGTGAGGTGTTTTGTTCTCAGGTGAGGGGTTTTGTGGTTTTTCAGGTGTTTTGGCACCACATGTTTGTTCTGGAGGCCATAACTCTTCGTCTGTGATTGGTCAACAGCAGGGATTCTTCAATAAAGTCTTTGCTGTCATTCAACGAGAAGACTGTTTTTTAATGCCAATATTTTCAATGAGAAATAATGCACCGAACATCTTCATTAGATGTAAAATTACACAACGAATGTCAAAATGATTTCTTGAGTTTGATCTTAGATTATTTTAGACGATTTACAGCATCTCAAAATGGACAAACAGGTACTGTACTTCTCAAGGAAATTCAGAGACCTTTTAACCAAAGGTCTTTTGAGGGATTATGCGAGCAGGTTCGTTCGGAAAAGGCGCCAGCCCGAACTGAAGCATGCTGACGCCTTCAGGGTTCTTACTTCCTGCCTTTTGAGAGCTGCTAATATAAATGAACAAAATGAAATACTCCAGACTGTGCCTTTAACAGGTCTTTCTTCTTCTCTCCGTCCCAGTCCCAGGTAAAGTGTCCCAGCTCTCTATGGAGGCGCTGGATGACTCCAACTCTCTGAAGGTGATGTGGGCTCCCCCTGGTGGAGACTGGGATAAGTACAGGGTGCTGCTGTTAAATGGGACCCAGACTCTGGATAACAGGACCGTGGAGAAAGAAGTGGTGGAGTACACCTTCTCTGGCCTGGGACTGGTTCCTGGGAGGACCTACAGGGCTGGGGTCATGGTGGAGAGCACTGGGGAGCAAGGCACTGTGGAGTACTGCCACAGAGGAATAGGTAGGCTACACAACAACATAATGGAGTAGGAGAAAGTACTGGCATCAGTAAGAATGATAAGAGAACTCATCATCATGACTCTTCATCTCATTGTTCTCTCTATTTCTGCAAACCTTCTTTCTCCCCTTCTGTCTTTCCCTTAATCCAACACCCCCTGTCTCTCTCTCTCTCTGTCTCTCTCTTTCTCTCGTGCTCTCTGTTTGTTTGTCTCTCTCTCTCTCGTGCCATGCTCTCTCTCTCTCTCTCTCTCTCTCTCTCTCTCTCTCTCTCTCTCTTTCTCTCTCTCTCTCTCTCTCTCTCTCTCTCTCTCTCTCTCTCTCTCTCAGCTCCTAAGCCCGTCTCAGAGCTTCATATCCGCCATGCTGTGAGACCTCCCTCAGCGCCCTGTGGAGTCACGCCCCCAACTCAGCCAGGGACGGCTACGCCGTGGAGCTCCGCCATGGCAATGCCACGGTTGCCACGAGAGACCTGACCCGTGACATGAGGGAGTGCACCTTCAACGTGCTCATGCCTGGACGCGTGTTCACCATTACCGTGACAACCAAGAGCGGGGAACTCAACAGCTCTGTGTCTGTGCTAGGGAGGACAGGTGAGAGGGTTGCTATAGCACCTGTATGGATATTTATACACAACACACTAAAACAGAGGGACTGCCCCTTTGTAGCTGAGGTCATCTCTACGGTAACACTGTATTTATCCAATCAGAGGGACTCAATGATACTGTCCCTTTGTAGCTGAGGTCATCTCTACGGTAACACTGTATTTATCCAATCAGAGGGACTCCATGATACGGTCCCTTTGTAGCTGAGGTCATCTCTACGGTAACACTGTATTTATCCAATCAGAGGGACTCCATGATACTGTCCCTTTGTAGCTGAGGTCATCTCTACGGTAACACTGTATTTATCCAATCAGAGGGACTCCATGATACTGTCCCTTTGTTGTTGAGGTCATCACTATGGTAACACTGTATTTATCCAATCAGACTTTGAGGCAGCATGTACAGGGATGTTTTTTACTTTGTCTCAGTTTATTTTCTTCACAAAATGGAATCTTCAGATGAAGTCTGACACACAAAGGCTAATAATGAGCCTGCTGAGATGAAAATAGGCTTTGTTTACAAATGGAGCCTGACAGTAACTGAGCCTTTCTGTCTGCAGTACCTCTGGAGGTGAGGCGTGTCCACCTGAGCAACCAGGGCCACGTGGACAGGTTACAGGCCAGCTGGGAACTCCCCCCTGGAGATCTGGACTTCTGCAGCCTGCAGCTCCTCCACAACAACCGGGCTGTGCAGAACCACACCGTCCCAGCCAACACCACCTCTCTGCAGCTCAGAGACCTCAGGCCTGGCGCCTCCTACAGCCTGGTGGTCAGTACTGTCAGTGGTGGGATGGTGTCGAAGCAGGCCGTGGCTGAGGGACGCACTGGTAAGTTAAATATCAGGAACAGTTCATCTTTATGCATTTACTCAACTGTATCGTCCACATTATTAACATCGACTGACCGACACGTGAGCCAGGCGTTTGTTTTGGGGGTTGATCTGTATGTTCTTCCTGGTGGTCTTGTCCATTACAGCTGTTTATGTGTGTATGTGATATAGTAATGGCCAAGCTTTATTCTATGCTTAGAGATGGTCGTTTAAGGGTAGGTGTCTGACCATCGGAGTAAATCACTCATTGTTATAGTGATTGCTAACCAACATTAATTATAAGATACAATCTCAGAGAGAGAAACGTAATATTGTTTTCCAATACAAAGAGAATGTCTGGAATGTTCAGGAAGCTTTGTGTCAACTACAAAACAACTCTCCAAGGTCCCGTTCAAAGACTTCCTTGTCCGATCTCAATTGTCTTCCCCAGGAAAGTTCTGGCTATTTCGGGGCCCCACAGCTTCCTCCTTTTAATTAACTTCAGAGTCCGGGGCCAAGGGTTGATGAAAACAAAAACACCACTTTCAGATAACATTCAGACAACCTTCGGCTAACTGTCAGCTAACGGGATAATAACAAAGGACACTTGAACTAAACCTTTCCTGTCACACCGGGTATCTGAATGTCACATTAAATGCCACATGTAATCAAGTCCGTCTATTCAATTCAAATCATCACTGGTGTGTTGTAGGAGTAATTCATGTGAGCCAAACAGCATGAAAGCCTTTAGCTCAGAAGGCAACACAGTTTTGAGGTTCGAAAGGATTTTAACCCCAATCGACCTCACAACCGTTTTGTCCTTCTGTCCCTTCTCAGTGACGGCTGCGGTCGGTAACAACGGTCGTCCAGACTTCTATCTCTAACATGTGTGTGTCTGTGTCCTCTCTGTCGACGACCGGTCTCTGCCCCCCTCCTTTTCCCTCCTCAGTACCAGCTGCGGTCGGGGAGGTCACGGTCGGTAACAACGGTCGTCCAGACTTCTATCTCTAACATGTGTGTGTCTGTGTCCTCTCTGTCGACGACCGGTCTCTGCCCCCCTCCTTTTCCCTCCTCAGTACCAGCTGCGGTCGGAGAGGTCACGGTCAGTAACAACGGTCGTCCAGACTTCTATCTCTAACATGTGTGTGTCTGTGTCCTCTCTGTCGATGACCGGTCTCTGCCCCCCTCCTTTTCCCTCCTCAGTACCAGCTGCGGTCGGAGAGGTCACGGTCGGTAACAACGGTCGTCCAGACTTCTATCTCTAACATGTGTGTGTCTGTGTCCTCTCTGTCGATGACCGATTTCCCTCCTCAGTACCAGCTGCGGTCGGAGAGGTCACGGTCAGTAACAACGGTCGTCCAGACTTCCTGGGGGTGTCGTGGCAGCCAGCGGTCGGGAGATGTGGACAGTTACCTGGTCCTACTGAAGGACCGCGACAGGACCGTACACAACCTGGTGGTTTCTAAGGCAAGCCCAGAGTGTGTGTTTAACTCCCTCAAGTCAGGGAGGCTGTACACCGTCTCCATAGCAACCCGCAGCGGCAGCTTCCAGAACAACACGGTGGTGACGGCTCGTACACGTAGGTCTCACACACACCACCACACACACACACACACACACACACACACACACACACACACACACACACACACACACACACACACACACACACACACACACACACACACACACACACACACACACACACACATTACACACCAAGACACACACATGCAGGCATTACAAACCAACACACACAGATGCAGGCATTACAAACCAACACACACAGATGCAGGCATTACAAACCAACACACACAGATGCAGGCATTACAAACCAACACACACAGATGCAGGCATTACAAACCAACACACACAGATGCAGGCATTACAAACCAAACACACACAGATGCAGGCATTACAAACCAACACACACACATGCAGGCATTACAAACCAACACACACAGATGCAGGCATTACAAACCAACACACACAGATGCAGGCATTACAAACCAACACACACAGATGCAGGCATTACAAACCAACACACACAGATGCAGGCATTACAAACCAACACACACAGATGCAGGCATTACAAACCAACACACACAGATGCAGGCATTACAAACCAACACACAGATGCAGGCATTACAAACCAACACACACAGATGCAGGCATTACAAACCAACACACACAGATGCAGGCATTACAAACCAACACACACAGATGCAGGCATTACAAACCAACACACACAGATGCAGGCATTACAAACCAACACACACAGATGCAGGCATTACAAACCAACACACACAGATGCAGGCATTACAAACCAACACACACAGATGCAGGCATTACAAACCAACACACACAGATGCAGGCATTACAAACCAACACACACAGATGCAGGCATTACAAACCAACACACACAGATGCAGGCATTACAAACCAACACACACAGATGCAGGCATTACAAACCAACACACACCGATGCAGGCATTACAAACCAACACACAGATGCAGGCATTACAAACCAACACACACAGATGCAGGCATTACAAACCAACACACACAGATGCAGGCATTACAAACCAACACACACAGATGCAGGCATTACAAACCAACACACACAGATGCAGGCATTACAAACCAACACACACAGATGCAGGCATTACAAACCAACACACACAGATGCAGGCATTACAAACCAACACACACAGATGCAGGCATTACAAACCAACACACACAGATGCAGGCATTACAAACCAACACACACAGATGCAGGCATTACAAACCAACACACAAACACAGATGCAGGCATTACAAACCAACACACACAGATGCAGGCATTACAAACCAACACACACAGATGCAGGCATTACAAACCAACACACACAGATGCAGGCATTACAAACCAACACACACAGATGCAGGCATTACAAACCAACACACACAGATGCAGGCATTACAAACCAACACACACAGATGCAGGCATTACAAACCAACACACACAGATGCAGGCATTACAAACCAACACACACAGATGCAGGCATTACAAACCAACACACACAGATGCAGGCATTACAAACCAACACACAAACATTACAAACCACACACAGATGCAGGCATTACAAACCAACACACACAGATGCAGGCATTACAAACCAACACACACAGATGCAGGCATTACAAACCAACACACACAGATGCAGGCATTACAAACCAACACACACAGATGCAGGCATTACAAACCAACACACACAGATGCAGGCATTACAAACCAACACACACAGATGCAGGCATTACAAACCAACACACACAGATGCAGGCATTACAAACCAACACACACCGATGCAGGCATTACAAACCAACACACAGATGCAGGCATTACAAACCAACACACACAGATGCAGGCATTACAAACCAACACACACAGATGCAGGCATTACAAACCAACACACACAGATGCAGGCATTACAAACCAACACACACAGATGCAGGCATTACAAACCAACACACACAGATGCAGGCATTACAAACCAACACACACAGATGCAGGCATTACAAACCAACACACACAGATGCAGGCATTACAAACCAACACACACAGATGCAGAGGCATTACAAACCACACACACAGATGCAGGCATTACAAACCAACACACACAGATGCAGGCATTACAAACCAACACACACAGATGCAGGCATTACAAACCAACACACACAGATGCAGGCATTACAAACCAACACACACAGATGCAGGCATTACAAACCAACACACACAGATGCAGGCATTACAAACCAACACACACAGATGCAGGCATTACAAACCAACACACACAGATGCAGGCATTACAAACCAACACACACAGATGCAGGCATTACAAACCAACACACACAGATGCAGGCATTACAAACCAACACACACAGATGCAGGCATTACAAACCAACACACACAGATGCAGGCATTACAAACCAACACACACAGATGCAGGCATTACAAACCAACACACACAGATGCAGGCATTACAAACCAACACACACAGATGCAGGCATTACAAACCAACACACACAGATGCAGGCATTACAAACCAACACACACAGATGCAGGCATTACAAACCAACACACACAGATGCAGGCATTACAAACCAACACACACAGATGCAGGCATTACAAACCAACACACACAGATGCAGGCATTACAAACCAACACACACAGATGCAGGCATTACAAACCAACACACACAGATGCAGGCATTACAAACCAACACACACAGATGCAGGCATTACAAACCAACACACACAGATGCAGGCATTACAAACCAACACACACAGATGCAGGCATTACAAACCAACACACACAGATGCAGGCATTACAAACCAACACACACAGATGCAGGCATTACAAACCAACACACACAGATGCAGGCATTACAAACCAACACACACAGATGCAGGCATTACAAACCAACACACACAGATGCAGGCATTACAAACCAACACACACAGATGCAGGCATTACAAACCAACACACACAGATGCAGGCATTACAAACCAACACACACAGATGCAGGCATTACAAACCAACACACACAGATGCAGGCATTACAAACCAACACACACAGATGCAGGCATTACAAACAAACAGGCAACACCACACACACAGATGCAGGCAGATTACAAACCAACACACACAGATGCAGGCATTACAAACCAACACACACAGATGCAGGCATTACAAACCAACACACACAGATGCAGGCATTACAAACCAACACACACAGATGCAGGCATTACAAACCAACACACACAGATGCAGGCATTACAAACCAACACACACAGATGCAGGCATTACAAACCAACACACACAGATGCAGGCATTACAAACCAACACACACAGATGCAGGCATTACAAACCAACACACACAGATGCAGGCATTACAAACCAACACACACAGATGCAGGCATTACAAACCAACACACACAGATGCAGGCATTACAAACCAACACACACAGATGCAGGCATTACAAACCAACACACACAGATGCAGGCATTACAAACCAACACACACAGATGCAGGCATTACAAACCAACACACACAGATGCAGGCATTACAAACCAACACACACAGATGCAGGCATTACAAACCAACACACACAGATGCAGGCATTACAAACCAACACACACAGATGCAGGCATTACAAACCAACACACACAGATGCAGGCATTACAAACCAACACACACACATGCAGGCATTACAAACCAACACACACAGATGCAGGCATTACAAACCAACACACACCGATGCAGGCATTACAAACCAACACACACCGATGCAGGCATTACAAACCAACACACACCGTCTCTTGGGCCCCTCATCTTGATCACTGTCTCTTGGGCCCCTCATCTTGATCACTGTCTCTTGGGCCCCTCATCTTGATCACTGTCTCTTGGGCCCCTCATCTTGATCACTGTCTCTTGGGCCCCTCATCTTGATCACTGTCTCTTGGGCCCCTCATCTTGATCACTGTCTCTTGGGCCCCTCATCTTGATCACTGTCTCTTGGGCCCCTCATCTTGATCACTGTCTCTTGGGCCCCTCATCTTGATCACTGTCTCTTGGGCCCCTCATCTTGATCACTGTCTCTTGGGCCCCTCATCTTGATCACTGTCTCTTGGGCCCCTCATCTTGATCACTGTCTCTTGGGCCCCTCATCTTGATCACTGTCTCTTGGGCCCCTCATCTTGATCACTGTCTCTTGGGCCCCTCATCTTGATCACTGTCTCTTGGGCCCCTCATCTTGATCACTGTCTCTTGGGCCCCTCATCTTGATCACTGTCTCTTGGGCCCCTCATCTTGATCACTGTCTCTTGGGCCCCTCATCTTGATCACTGTCTCTTGGGCCCCTCATCTTGATCACTGTCTCTTGGGCCCCTCATCTTGATCACTGTCTCTTGGGCCCCTCATCTTGATCACTGTCTCTTGGGCCCCTCATCTTGATCACTGTCTCTTGGGCCCCTCATCTTGATCACTGTCTCTTGGGCCCCTCATCTTGATCACTGTCTCTTGGGCCCCTCATCTTGATCACTGTCTCTTGGGCCCCTCATCTTGATCACTGTCTCTTGGGCCCCTCATCTTGATCACTGTCTCTTGGGCCCCTCATCTTGA
Source organism: Oncorhynchus gorbuscha (assembly GCF_021184085.1). Classification (NCBI taxonomy): domain Eukaryota; kingdom Metazoa; phylum Chordata; class Actinopteri; order Salmoniformes; family Salmonidae; genus Oncorhynchus; species Oncorhynchus gorbuscha. The sequence continues at coordinate 49,684 of NW_025746698.1, forward strand.
TCACTGTCTCTTGGGCCCCTCATCTTGATCACTGTCTCTTGGGCCCCTCATCTTGATCACTGTCTCTTGGGCCCCTCATCTTGATCACTGTCTCTTGGGCCCCTCATCTTGATCACTGTCTCTTGGGCCCCTCATCTTGATCACTGTCTCTTGGGCCCCTCATCTTGATCACTGTCTCTTGGGCCCCTCATCTTGATCACTGTCTCTTGGGCCCCTCATCTTGATCACTGTCTCTTGGGCCCCTCATCTTGATCACTGTCTCTTGGGCCCCTCATCTTGATCACTGTCTCTTGGGCCCCTCATCTTGATCACTGTCTCTTGGGCCCCTCATCTTGATCACCGTCTCTTGGGCCCCTCATCTTGATCACTGTCTCTTGGGCCCTCATCTTGATCACTGTCTCTTGGGCCCCTCATCTTGATCACTGTCTCTTGGGCCCCTCATCTTGATCACTGTCTCTTGGGCCCCTCATCTTGATCACTGTCTCTTGGGCCCCTCATCTTGATCACTGTCTCTTGGGCCCCTCATCTTGATCACTGTCTCTTGGGCCCCTCATCTTGATCACTGTCTCTTGGGCCCCTCATCTTGATCACTGTCTCTTGGGCCCCTCATCTTGATCACTGTCTCTTGGGCCCCCATCTTGATCTTGATCACTGTCTCTTGGGCCCCTCATCTTGATCACTGTCTCTTGGGCCCCTCATCTTGATCACTGTCTCTTGGGCCCCTCATCTTGATCACCGTCTCTTGGGCCCCTCATCTTGATCACTGTCTCTTGGGCCCCTCATCTTGATCACTGTCTCTTGGGCCCCTCATCTTGATCACTGTCTCTTGGGCCCCTCATCTTGATCACTGTCTCTTGGGCCCCTCATCTTGATCACTGTCTCTTGGGCCCCTCATCTTGATCACTGTCTCTTGGGCCCCTCATCTTGATCACTGTCTCTTGGGCCCCTCATCTTGATCACTGTCCACTGTCTCTTGGGCCCCTCATCTTGATCACCGTCTCTCACTCTGTTCACGGTGCGTTCTGAACGTATTCAGACCCCTTTGACTTTTTACACATTTTGTTACATTACAGCCTTTCTCTAAAATGGATTAAAATCACATCTCCTCCCATCAATCTACATACAATACCCCATAATGACAAAGCGAAAACAGGTTTTAGTAAAAAATAAAAAACTTAAATACCTTAATAAGTATTCAGACCCTTTTCTGTGAGACTCTAAATTGAGCTCAGTTACATCCTGTTTCCATTGATCATCCTTGAGATGTTTCAACAACTTGATTGGAGACCACCTGTGGTAAATTCAATTGATTGGACATGACTTGGAAAGGGACACGCCTGTCTATATAAGGTCCCACAGTTGACAGTGCATGTCAGAGCAATAACCAAGCTCTGTCGAGGCACAGATCTGGGGAAGGGTACCAACAGATTTCAGCAGCATTGAAGGTCCCCAAGAACACAGTGGCCTCCATCATTCTTAAATGGAAGACGTATTGAACCACCAACACCCTTCCTAGAGCTGGCCGCCCGGCCGAACTGAGCAATTGGGGGAGAAAGTCCTTGGTCAGGGATGTGACCAATAACCCTATGGTCACTCTAACAGAGCTCCAGAGTTCCTCTGTGGAGATGGGAGAACCTTCCACAAGGACAACTATCTCTGCAGCACTCCACCAATCAGGCCTTTATGGTAGAGTGGCCAGATGGAAGCCACTCCTCAGTAAAAAGACACATGACAGCCTGCTTGGAGTTTGCCAACAGGCACCTAAAGACTCAGAAAATGAGAAACAATATTCTCTGGTCTGGTGAAACCAATATTGAACTCTTTGGCTTGAATGCCAAGCGTCATGTCTGGAGGAAACCTGGCACCATCCCTACGGTGAAGCATAGTGGTGACAGCATCATACTGTGGGGATGTTTTTCAGCAGCAGGGACTGGGAGACTAGTCAAGATTAATGGAAAGATGAATGGAGCAAAGTACAGAGAGATCCTTGATGAAAACCTTCTCCAGAACGCTCAGGACCTCAGACTGGGATGAAAGTTCACCTTCCAACAGGACAACAACCCTTAGCCCTCAGCCAAAACAACGCAGGAGTCTCTGAATGTCCTTGAGTGGCCCAGCCAGAGCCCGGACTTGAACCCGTTCGGACACCTCTAGAGAGACCTGAAAACAGCTATACAGTGATGCTTCTCAGCCAACCTGACAGAGCTTGAGAGGATCTACAGAGAAGAACGGGAGAAACTCCCCAAATACAGATGTGCCAAGTTTGTAGCTTCATACCCAAGAAGACTTGAGGCTGTAATCGCTGCCAAAGGTGCTTCAACAAAGCACTGAGTAAAGGGTCTGAATACTTATGGAAATGTGTTACATTCTTTATAAATGATCAAAATGTCTAAAAACCTGTTTTTGCTTTGCCAGCATGGGGGTATTGTGATGTCATTATAGGGTATTGTGATGCCATTATGGGGTATTGTGATGCCATTATGGGGTAGTGTGATGTCATTATGGGTTATTGTGATGTCATTATGGGGTATTGTGATGTCATTATAGGGTATTGTGATGCCATTATGGGGTATTGTGATGTCATTATAGGGTATTGTGATGCCATTATGGGGTATTGTGATGCCATTATGGGGTATTGTGATGTCATTATAGGGTATTGTGATGCCATTATGGGGTATTGTGATGCCATTATGGGGTATTGTGATGCCATTATGGGGTATTGTGATGTCATTATAGGGTATTGTGATGCCATTATGGGGTATTGTGATGCCATTATGGGGTATTGTGATGCCATTATGGGGTATTGTGATTCCATTATGGGGTATTGTGATGCCATTATGGGGTATTGTGATGCCATTATGGGGTATTGTGATGCCATTATGGGGTATTGTGATGCCATTTTGGGGTATTGTGATGCCATTATGGGGTATTGTGATGCCATTATGGGGTATTGTGATGTCATTATAGGGTATTGTGATGCCATTATGGGGTATTGTGATGCCATTATGGGGTATTGTGATGTCATTATAGGGTATTGTGATGCCATTATGGGGTATTGTGATGTCATTATAGGGTATTGTGATGCCATTATGGGGTATTGTGATGTCCTTATAGGGTATTGTGATGTCATTATGGGGTATTGTGATGCCATTATGGGGTATTGTGATGCCATTATGGGGTATTGTGATGTCATTATGGGGTATTGTGATGTCATTATGGGGTATTGTGATGCCATTATGGGGTATTGTGATGCCATTATGGGGTATTGTGTGTAGATTGATGAAGGGGAAAAAATGAGTCATTCCAATTTAGAATGAGGCTGTAACGTAACAAACTGTGGAAAAGGTCCAGGGGTCTGAATACTTTCTGAATTCACTGTATATATTCATCTACTTACATGGATGAATGTGTTAATATAGATTTCTTTTCTGGTAATCTAGGTGACAAATTGTTCAATTGGTATGGAACATTTTTGGAGAAAACGTGTGTCTCTTAAAATGACAACGGTGTTGTGTTTAATGAAAAACACCCCACATCCTACCTACTTGACCTCTTGACCTGATGAAATCTCTTCTACCCAGAACCCTCCAGTGTCCAGAACCCCAACGCCATCCACTCTGCCAGGGATGACTTCCTGAAAGTCTACTGGCGCCATGCGTCCGGAGACTTGGACCGTTACGAGGTGGTCATTAAGTACAACAACACGGTCGTCCAGAACCAGACGGTGGCGCGCTCGCAGAACGACTGTGTGTTCAGCTCCCTGGTCCCCGGGAGGCTTTATACAGTCACTGTCAGCACCTGGAGCGGAGAGTACCAGTCCAGTGTTTCTACTGATGGGAGAACGTGTGAGTCTATTAACTACAGTCTGAGAGTCTATTAACTACAGTCTGTGAGTCTATTAACTACAGTCTGAGAGTCTATTAACTACAGTCTGAGAGTCTATTAACTACAGTCTGTGAGTCTATTAACTACAGTCTGAGAGTACCAGTCCAGTGTTTCTATTGATGGGAGAACGTGTGAGTCTATTAACTACAGTCTGAGAGTCTATTAACTACAGTCTGAGAGTACCAGTCCAGTGTTTCTATTGATGGGAGAACGTGTGAGTCTATTAACTACAGTCTGTGAGTCTGTGTCTGTTGCTACTGCAGTGTTGGTAGAAGGTTTCAGTAAAATGCTTTGCTGCTGAGTTTTCTGTGTGGCCAAGTCCACGGAAAACCAATATACAACTTATTTGGAAGAATTTGTAGGTGTGATATCTAGAATTCGGCGCATGAGAATTGTACCTACGATCACATTCAGTAACATTTTGGCAGCGCAAAGTTAACCTTAAACTAGTGGGCATCATGGGTCAGATTCCACTCAGCCAACCAAACCATTGAGCCCTTTAGTGTTCTGTGAATAGTTGAAATGTTGAAATAAAGTTGTATTTGACTGTCTCCGTAGTCCCCTCTGCGGTGCGGAGCCTGGCCCTGGGTGACAGTGGTACAGGTGATCTGATGGTCACATGGTCTCCAGCGCTGGGGGACGTTGATCACTACGAGGTCCAGATCCTCTTCAACGACACGCGGGTTTACCCGCCCGTAACCCTGGGCAACGAGGCCCGTCACCACCGCCTGGCTTCGCTCACCCCGGGACGCCTGTACAAGATGGTGGTGTCCACCTTCAGTGGACCCAACCAGAGACCTCAGTTCATCGAGGGCAGGACAGGTCAGTAGGGGAACAGAGTGGGCAGCTGCTTGGTTTTCCAAATAACCTCACAATGTGTTTCATAGCATTTCAGTCACAGGTATTTCAGGTAAAACAACAGAATAACCTGTTGTTATCACTTCATTCCGTAGAACATCATCTAACCTTTTGTTATCACTTCATTCCGTAGAACATCATCTAACCTTTTGTTATCACTTCATTCCGTAGAACATCATCTAACCTTTTGTTATCACTTCATTCCGTAGAACATCATCTAACCTTTTGTTATCACTTCATTCTGTAGAACATCATCTAACCTTTTGTTATCACTTCATTCCGTAGAACATCATCTAACCTTTTGTTATCACTTCATTCTGTAGAACATCATCTAACCTTTTGTTATCACTTCATTCCGTAGAACATCATCTAACCTTTTGTTATCACTTCATTCCGTAGAACATCATCTAACCTTTTGTTATCACTTCATTCCGTAGAACATCATCTAACCTTTTGTTATCACTTCATTCTGTAGAACATCATCTAACCTTTTGTTATCACTTCATTCCGTAGAACATCATCTAACCTTTTGTTATCACTTCATTCCGTAGAACATCATCTAACCTTTTGTTATCACTTCATTCCGTAGAACATCATCTAACCTGTTGTTATCACTTCATTCCGTAGAACATCATCTAACCTGTTGTTATCACTTCATTCTGTAGAACATCATCTAACCTTTTGTTATCACTTCATTCCGTAGAACATCATCTAACCTTTTGTTATCACTTCATTCTGTAGAACATCATCTAACCTTTTTGTTATCACTTCATTCCGTAGAACATCATCTAACCTTTGTTATCACTTCATTCCGTAGAACATCATCTAACCTTTTGTTATCACTTCATTCCGTAGAACATCATCTAACCTTTTGTTATCACTTCATTCTGTAGAACATCATCTAACCTTTTGTTATCACTTCATTCCGTAGAACATCATCTAACCTTTTGTTATCACTTCATTCCGTAGAACATCATCTAACCTTTTGTTATCACTTCATTCCGTAGAACATCATCTAACCTGTTGTTATCACTTCATTCCGTAGAACATCATCTAACCTGTTGTTATCACTTCATTCTGTAGAACATCATCTAACCTTTTGTTATCACTTCATTCCGTAGAACATCATCTAACCTTTTGTTATCACTTCATTCCGTAGAACATCATCTAACCTTTTGTTATCACTTCATTCCGTAGAACATCATCTAACCTTTTGTTATCACTTCATTCCGTAGAACATCATCTAACCTTTTGTTATCACTTCATTCCGTAGAACATCATCTAACCTTTTGTTATCACTTCATTCCGTAGAACATCATCTAACCTTTTGTTATCACTTCATTCCGTAGAACATCATCTAACCTTTTGTTATCACTTCATTCCGTAGAACATCATCTAACCTTTTGTTATCACTTCATTCCGTAGAACATCATCTAAAGATTTTAAAATGAAAAAACACCACGTTGTTTTTTTGGCCGGTCTTCAACTTATTTTTTTACAAGTGATCCACATTGTGACCCATCTCCATCCCCCCCCCCCCTTTACTCCTGTCTCTCTGCCTTCTCTCTCAACCCCCCCAGTCCCCAGCCAGGTGAGGAACCTCCATGCCCGGCCAGGGGACCAGGCTGCCAGCCTGAGGGTGTCCTGGACCCCTGGTGATGGGGACGTGGACATGTACACAGTGTCCCTATCCCAGGGATCACACCTTCTGGAGACCAGACCTGTCCCCAAACACGTCACTGAGCTGGACTTTCAGGGTCTGGTACCAGGACAGCTGTACGGGGTCGAGGTTCAGTCCCTGAGTGGAATACTGGTCAATAATTCAACAACTACTGGACGAACAGGTGAGAAGAAGGGAGGGGAATAGGAGAGGAAATAGGAGAGGGAATAGGAGAGAGAGGGGAATAGGAGAGGGAATAGGAGAGGGAATAAGAGAGGGAATAGGAGAGAGAGGGGAATAGGAGAGGGAATAGGAGAGAGAGGGGAATAGGAGAGGGAATAGGAGAGGGAATAAGAGAGGGAATAGGAGAGAGAGGGGAATAGGAGAGGGAATAGGAGGAGAATAGGAGAGGGAATGGGAGGGGAATAGGAGAGGGAATGGGAGGAGAATGGGAGAGGGAATGGGAGGGGAATAGGAGAGGGAATGGGAGGGGAATGGGAGAGGGAATGGGAGGGGAATAGGAGAGGGAATGGGAGGAGAATAGGAGAGGGAATGGGAGGAGAATAGGAGAGAGAGGGGAATAGGAGAGGGAATGGGAGGAGAATAGGAGAGGGAATGGGAGGAGAATAGGAGAGGGAATGGGAGGAGAATAGGAGAGGGAATGGGAGGAGAATAGGAGAGGGAATGGGAGGAGAATAGGAGAGGGAATGGGAGGAGAATAGGAGAGGGAGGGGGGAGAATAGGAGAGGGAATGGGAGGAGAATAGGAGAGGGAATGGGAGGAGAATAGGAGAGGGAACGGGAGGAGAATAGGAGAGAGAGGGGAATAGGAGGGGGAATGGGAGGAGAATAGGAGAGGGAGGGAGGAGAATAGGAGAGGGAGGGAGGAGAATAGGAGCGGGAGGAGAATAGGAGAGAAAATGGGAGGCGAATAGGAGAGGGAATGGGAGGAGAATAGGAGCGGGAGGGAGGAGAGGCAGGGAGGGAGGAGAGGCAGGGAGGGAGGGAGGGAGGGGACAGCTTAGTCCCTGAGTGGAACACTGGTCAATAACAGCAGTGCTACTGGATGAACAGGTGAATGCTCAGTATATACCTGTATGATAACACATCGTTTGGACTGGAGCCATTAAGTCACACAGGGCTTTTCTTGAATTATAGCGGAACAACAGTTGTCATTATCATCAACAGTTGTCATTGTCATTTGTCGTCTTCATGGAAAAGTCTAACTCTAAAATCATTGGAAACTGATTCTCTTCATAACAAGTTCAGAGATCAAGAATACTGCAATATAACCCTCACAGCCATGGGTGATGTCTAACCTCTCCCTGGATCTGTCCAATCCCCTCCCAGCCATGGGTGATGTCTAACCTCTCCCTGGATCTGTCCAATCCCCTCCCAGCCGTGGGTGATGTTTA
>NW_025746698.1:62500-92745 GCF_021184085.1 Oncorhynchus gorbuscha
TGTATCAGAGATAGTCATTATTACTGTATCACTGTATCAGAGGCAGTCATTATTGCTGTATCAGAGACAGTCATTATCACTGTATCAGAGACAGTCATTATCACTGTATCAGAGGCAGTCATTATCGCTGTATCAGAGACAGTCATTATCACTGTATCAGAGACAGTCATTATCGCTGTATCAGAGATAGTCATTATCACTGTATCAGAGACAGTCATTATCGCTGTATCAGAGATAGTCATTATCACTGTATCAGAGACATTCATAATTACTGTATCAGGTAATAGCTGAAATAGAAATAAAAGTATCTCCCTCTCTCTCTCCCTCTCTCTCTCTCTCTCTTCTCTCTCTCCCTCTCTCTCTCTCTCTCCTTACCGCCCTCCTCCCCTCTCTCTCTCTCCCGCTCTTTCTCTCTCCTTACCGCCCTCCTCCCCTCTCTCTCTCTCTCTCTCTTCTCTCTCCTCTCTCTCTCTCTCTCCTCTCTCTCTCTCTCTCTCTCTCTCTCTCTCTCTCTCTCTCTCTCTCTCTCTCTCTCTCTCTCTCTCTCTCTTTCTCTCTCTCCCTCTCTCTCTCTCTCTCCTTACCGCCCTCCTCCCCTCTCTCTCTCTCCCGCTCTTTCTCTCTCCTTACCGCCCTCCTCCCCTCTCTCTCTCCCGCTCTTTCTCTCTCCTTACCTCCCTCCTCCCCTCTCTCTCTCTCTCTCTCTCTCTCTCTCTCTCTCTCTCTCTCTCTCTCTCTCTCTCTCTCTCTCTCTCTCTCTCTCTCTCTCTCTCTCTCTCCTCTCTCTCTCTCTCTCCTCTCTCTCTCCTTACCGCCCTCCTCCCCTCTCTCTCTCTCTCTCTCTCTCTCCTTACCGCCCTCCTCCCCCTCTCTCTCCCCTCTCTCTCTCTCCTTACCGCCCTCCTCCCCTCCTCCCTCCCTCTTTCCCTCCCTCCCTCTCTCCTTTACCGCCCTCCTCCCCTCTCTCTCTCCCTCCCTCCCTCTCTCCTTACCGCCCTCCTCCCCTCTCTCCCTCCCTCTCTCCTTACCGCCCTCCTCCCCTCTCTCCTTCCCTCTTTCCCTCCCTCAGGTCCAGCTGCAGTCAACGGTCTGATGGTGATGACTGCCAACACCAGCGGTCTGAGTTTCATCTGGCGCCCGTCCGAGGGCTACGTGGACGGTTACGACCTGTTCCTGTATAACGTTGATGAGACGTTGCGTGGCCGTCAGACCGTGGAGGCCGGAACCCAGACGTGCTCCTTCTCTGGTCTGGTCCCAGGGACGCTGTACAAGATGGAGGTGGTGAGCAGGAGCAGAGGCATGAGCAGTGACTCATCTATCCTAGCACGGACAGGTGAGACGGACACACACTGAAATCATCTGACAACCTGGGTCAAATATTTGAAGTGTGCTTTGTAGTCCAAAAACCGTCCCAAACTCCAAGCTAAATCAAGCACACCTCAAATTCTGTTTGCGTTGACGTGTATTTCACCCTGGAGTAGTGTATGAATATTAGTATGTGTACTCTTCCTGGGGTTTATTATGGATCCCCATTAGTTCCTGTCAAGGCAGCAGCTACTCCTCCTGGGGTTTATTATGGATCCCCATTAGTTCCTGTCAAGGCAGCAGCTACTCTTCCTGGGGTTTATTATGGATCCCCATTAGTTCCTGTCAAGGCAGCAGCTACTCTTCCTGGGGTTTATTATGGATCCCCATTAGTTCCTGTCAAGGCAGCAGCTACTCTTCCTGGGGTTTATTATGGATCCCCATTAGTTCCTGTCAAGGCAGCAGCTACTCTTACTGGGGTCCAGCAAAATGAAGGCAGTTCTATAATTTCTAAAACATTACAAAACATTCACAACAGATTTCACAACACATTGAACGTGTGCCCTCAGGCCCCTACTCTACTACCACATATCTACGACCCTAAATCCATGTGTATGTGTGTGTATAGTCCGTATGTTATTGTGTGTTTGTATCCATGTGTATGTGTGTGTATAGTGCGTATGTTATTGTGTGTTTGTATCCATGTGTCTGTGTGTGTATAGTGCGTATGTTATTGTGTGTTTGTATGCATGTGTATGTGTGTGTATAGTGCGTATGTTATTGTGTGTTTGTATCCATGTGTCTGTGTGTGTATAGTGCGTATGTTATTGTGTGTTTGTATGCATGTGTCTGTGTGTGTATAGTGCGTATGTTATTGTGTGTTTGTATGCATGTGTATGTGTGTGTATAGTGCGTATGTTATTGTGTGTTTGTATGCATGTGTCTGTGTGTGTATAGTGCGTATGTTATTGTGTGTTTGTATCCATGTGTCTGTGTGTGTATAGTGCGTATGTTATTGTGTGTTTGTATCCATGTGTCTGTGTGTGTATAGTGCGTATGTTATTGTGTGTTTGTATCCATGTGTCTGTGTGTGTATAGTGCGTATGTTATTGTGTGTTTGTATCCATGTGTCTGTGTGTGTATAGTGCGTATGTTATTGTGTGTTTGTATGCATGTGTCTGTGTGTGTATAGTGCGTATGTTATTGTGTGTTTGTATCCATGTGTCTGTGTGTGTATAGTGCGTATGTTATTGTGTGTTTGTATCCATGTGTCTGTGTGTGTATAGTGCGTATGTTATTGTGTGTTTGTATCCATGTGTCTGTGTGTGTATAGTGCGTATGTTATTGTGTGTTTGTATGCATGTGTATGTGTGTGTATAGTGCGTATGTTATTGTGTGTTTGTATGCATGTGTCTGTGTGTGTATAGTGCGTATGTTATTGTGTGTTTGTATCCATGTGTCTGTGTGTGTATAGTGCGTATGTTATTGTGTGTTTGTATCCATGTGTCTGTGTGTGTATAGTGCGTATGTTATTGTGTGTTTGTATGCATGTGTATGTGTGTGTATAGTGCGTATGTTATTGTGTGTTTGTATGCATGTGTATGTGTGTGTATAGTGCGTATGTTATTGTGTGTTTGTATGCATGTGTCTGTGTGTGTATAGTGCGTATGTTATTGTGTGTTTGTATCCATGTGTCTGTGTGTGTATAGTGCGTATGTTATTGTGTGTTTGTATCCATGTGTCTGTGTGTGTATAGTGCGTATGTTATTGTGTGTTTGTATCCATGTGTCTGTGCCTGTGTGTCTCTTCACAGGACCCCCTCTTCCATAAGGTGTATTTTTTATTAAATCTAATTTCACTGCTTGCATCAGTTCCTTGACATGGAATAGAGTTCCATGTAGTCATGGCTCTATGTAGTACTGTGGAATAGAGTTCTGTGTAGTCATGGCTCTATGTAGTACTGTGGAATAGAGTTCTGTGTAGTCATGGCTCTATGTAGTACTGTGGAATAGAGTTCCATGTAGTCATGGCTCTATGTAGTACTGTGGAATAGAGTTCCATGTAGTCATGGCTCTATGTAGTACTGTGGAATAGAGTTCCATGTAGTCATGGCTCTATGTAGTACTGTGGAATAGAGTTCCATGTAGTCATGGCTCTATGTAGTACTGTGGAATAGAGTTCCATGTAGTCATGGATCTATGTAGTACTGTGGAATAGAGTTCCATGTAGTCATGGCTCTATGTAGTACTGTGGAATAGAGTTCCATGTAGTCATGGCTCTATGTAGTACTGTGGAATAGAGTTCCATGTAGTCATGGCTCTATGTAGTACTGTGGAATAGAGTTCCATGTAGTCAGGGCTCTATGTAGTACTGTGGAATAGAGTTATGTGTAGTCATGGCTCTATGTAATACTGTGGAATAGAGTTCCATGTAGTCATGGCTCTATGTAGTACTGTGGAATAGAGTTCTGTGTAGACATGGCTCTATGTAGTACTGTGGAATAGAGTTCCATGTAGTCATGGCTCTATGTAGTACTGTGGAATAGAGTTCCATGTAGTCATGGCTCTATGTAGTACTGTGGAATAGAGTTCCATGTAGTCATGGCTCTATGTAGTACTGTGGAATAGAGTTCCATGTAGTCATGCCTCTATGTAGTACTGTGGAATAGAGTTCCATGTAGTCATGGCTCTATGTAGTACTGTGGAATAGAGTTCCATGTAGTCATGGCTCTTTAGTACTGTGGAATAGAGTTCCATGTAGTCATGGCTCTATGTAGTACTGTGGAATAGAGTTCCATGTAGTCATGGCTCTATGTAGTACTGTGGAATAGAGTTCCATGTAGTCAATTTCCCCATGATTCATTACAAGATTTAGTTGAGGTTAAGGGTTTAGTGAATGATTTGTCCAAAATACATAGCTTTTAGTTTTTGAAATATTTAGGACTGACTTATTCCTTGCCACCCATTCTGAAACTAACTGCAGCTCTTTGTTAGGAGTTGCAGTCATTTCAGTCGCTGTAGTAGCTGAGGTGTATAGTGTTGAGTCATCCGCATACATAGACACTCTGTCTTTACTCAAAGACAGAGGCATGTCATTAGTAAAGATTTTAAAAAGTAAAGGGCCTAGACAGCTGCCCTGGGGAATTCCTGATTTTACCTGGATTTTATTGGAGAGGCTTCCATTAAAGAATACCCTCTGTGTTCTATTAGACTGGTAAATTTGTATCCACAATATAGCAGGGGGTGTAAAGCCATAACACATATGTTTTTCCATCAGCAAACTATGATCGATAATGTCAGCCCCCACAATCATTTTATCAAGAGTTTCTCAATAATTTGTGTAAGTGCTGCCCTCGTTGAAAGTCCTTCTCTATAAGTCTACTGAAAGTCTGTTGTTAATTTATTTACTGTAAAATAGCATTGTATATAAATGATCCTTTATTTACTTTATTATCAATTCAATCTATAATGTGTCAAACAATACCTGTTTCTTTTGATGGACATGTGACATATTCATTTAGTTTGCATGAATCGTTTAGTGTATGTGTACGATGCTGAAATTAATTCTGAATGTAGGAATTTTAGGGATCACATTTCCTCCATGACTCCATGTCATCCTCAAAAGAAACACCACATTCATCCAGCTGAATGTGAAAGCTAATTGCTGTACATTTTCTTTTTATGGGCCAAGGATTTCTCAACATATATTGTGCCTAACAAGCCAAATGTCTGCTACAACTTTAGATGAACTTCCAAGTCATTCTAAAAACCAGAAGGGTCAGACAGGGTAACACCCCACAGCATCTGAAGTGGTGCGTCTGTATGTCAATGACAATCTTTTCTTTCACAGCGCCGCTGTCATTATTACAATCTAAATGCAAATGACTGTAACGCCTTGGGGCTTTTCCCACTGAGACAGTGGTTTATGTTCATGTGTCTCTGGTGTTATTGTTATTTCCATCAGGACTGTGACACAAAAAAAGACTTGGTGTTGAGCAGAATCCAAAACCTCTGCATCATTTTGATAGTTGCTTTGTGAGAAGGTGTTAAAGTCCACAGTCTTATCCCGAAGCCACTCCTGCGTTGTCTTGGCTGTGTGCTTAGGGTCGTTGTCCTGTTGGAAGGTGAACCTTCGCCCCAGTCAGAGGTCCTGAGCGCTTTGGAGCTGGTTTTCATCAAGGATACTTTGCTCTGTTCATCTTTGCCTTGATCCTGACTAGTCTTCCTGTCTTTTACTGAGGAGTGGCTTCCGTCTGACCACTCTACCCTGAAGGCCTGCAGAGATGGTTGTTCTTCTGGAAGTTTCTCCTATCTCCACAGAGGAACTCTGGAGTGTGAGAGTGACCTCCACTTCCTGGACAATTTCTTCCACCTCATGGCTTGGTTTCTGCTCTGACATGCCCTGTCAACTGTGGGACCTTATATAAACAGGTGTGTGCCTTTCCAAATCAAGTTGTAGAAACATCTCAAGGATGATCGATGGGAACAAGATGCACCTGATCTCAATTTAGAGTCTCAAAGAAAACGGGTCTGAATACTAACATAAATAAGGTATTTCTGTTGATTTGTTTTTTATAAATTTGCAAAAATGTCTAAAAACCTGTTTTTGCTTTGTCATTATGGTGTATTGTGATGTCATTATGGGGTATTGTGATGTCATTATGGGTTATTGTGATGTCATTATGGTGTATTGTGTGTAGATTGATGAGGATCATGTTTATTTAGTCTATTTTAGAACGAGACTGTAACGTAAACAAAATGTGGAAAAAGGTCCAGGGGTCTGAATACTTTCTGAATGCGCTGTATGTACCAGATGAAAGGTACCAGCGGCCTGGCATTAGACCCAAGAGAGAACAGGAGCCACGTCCCAGGGAGACACGGTGCCGGGTCCTGCTGTACATAGAAACAGAAAAGTATTTTTGGCTAAAACACGGGAGTAAATCGTCAGTGGAAACTCGCCACTAGTCAGTTGGTTGTATTTGTTAATTTCTTATCGCAGAGATGATGTGTGGTAGCTCTTTGTTGGGCCTGAGACTGTTATTAAAACTCTGATGTGAATGTTCCCATACTGCTCTGCAGAAGGGGCTCATTTATCAATGTGATGTGTTGATGGATGTAAAGCAGTTTATGGTCTTTGAGGTGGGAGACAGTCTGGGGAAATCACTGCCTTAATGTCATTACATTCCCTGCTTGGTTATCTTTTTGTTTTGTCAACAATGTGAATGTCAAAATGACTTTTCTCCCCATGGGATTTTATATGTGAATGACTGTGACTTTTACACAGCCTGTTGTCTGACCTCTGAGCTCACTTCTTATATGTGAATGTCAAAATGACTTTTCTCCCCATGGGATTTTATATGTGAATGACTGTGACTTTTACACAGCCTGTTGTCTGACCTCTGACCTCTGAGCTCACTTCTTATCATTTTCACTTCATTAATCTGGACAACCCAGAAGTAAAAACTCACGTAATTTGTCCAGATGCCATTTGTGTCACGTAGTCGACCCAGGAGAGATTAGAACGTCATTGGTCTGACAGACATTTCAGTGATTAAACATGATATATTATGATGAAGAACTTCTCTGATCAGATGAATGTTAGATGTCCAGGTGGATATCTACACGCCAGATACACAACCCTGTTCAGAATCTCTCTCCCCCAAAACCCTGTTCTCTCTCTCTCTCCCCCAAAACCCTGTTCAGAATCTCTGCCTTTCCTCTTGATAATACAACAGAGCATGAACTAACTCTATCACCCTGCTCTCTCTCTTCCCCCCAAAACCCTGTTCACTCTCTCTCTCCCCCCAAAACCCTGTTCTCTCTCTCTCTCCCCCCAAAACCCTGTTTCTCTCTCTCTCTCCCCCAAAACCCTGTTCAGAATCTCTGCCTTTCCTCTTGATAATACAACAGAGCATGAACTAACTCTATCACCCTGCTCTCTCTCTTCCCCCAAAACCCTGTTCACTCTCTCTCTCCCCCCCAAAACCCTGTTCTCTCTCTCTCTCCCCCCCAAAACCCTGTTCTCTCTCTCTCTCCCCCAAAACCCTGTTCAGAATCTCTGCCTTTCCTCTTGATAATACAACAGAGCATGAACTAACTCTATCACCCTGCTCTCTCTCTTCCCCCCAAAACCCTGTTCACTCTCTCTCTCCCCCCCAAAACCCTGTTCTCTCTCTCTCTCCCCCAAAACCCTGTTCACTCTCTCTCTCCACCCAAAACCCTGTTCACTCTCTCTCTTCCCCCAAAACCCTGTTCACTCTCTCTCTCCCCCCAAAACCCTGTTCACTCTCTCTTCCCCCAAAACCCTGTTCACTCTCTCTCTTCCCCCCAAAACCCTGTTCACTCTCTCTCTCTCCCCCCAAAACCCTGTTCACTCTCTCTCTCCCCCCAAAACCCTGTTCACTCTCTCTCTTCCCCCCAAAACCCTGCTCTCTCTCTCTCCCCCAAAACCCTGTTCAGAATCTCTCTCCCCCAAAACCCTGTTCAGAATCTCTCTCCCCAAACCCCTGTTCTCTCTCTCTTCTCCCCCAAAACCCTGTTCAGAATCTCTGCCCTTCCTCTTGATAATACAACAGAGCATGAACTAACTCTATCACCCTGCTCTCTCTCTTCCCCCAAAACCCTGTTCACTCTCTCTTCTCCCCCAAAACCATGTTCTCTCTCTTCTCCCCCAAACCCCTGTTCTCTCTCCCCCCAAAACCCTGTTCTCTCTCTTCTCCCCCAAACCCCTGTTCTCTCTCCCCCCAAAATCCTGTTCTCTCTCTCTTCACCCCCAAACCCTTGTTCTCTCTCTTCTCCCCCAAACTCATGTTCCCGCTCTTCTCCCCCAACCCCCTTTTCTCTCTCTCCTCCCCCAACCCCCCTTTCTCTCTTTTACCCCAACCCCTTCTCTCTCTCTCCTCTCCCAACCCCCTTTTCTCTCTCTTCTCCCCATCCCCTTAACCATCCCCCCAAACATCCATTCTTCTCTCTTCCATCCCTCACCCCCAAATAACCCTCTCTACCCTCTTCTCCCCCCCAGTCCCAGCCCCAGTGCGCTCTCTCCACGTCCAGGGTGGTAAGCGTACTGACCGTCTCTCCATCAGCTGGCTGCCTGGGGCAGGGGAGTGGAGTGGGTACCAAGTGGTCCTGTACGGTGGCCTGGAGGGCTCAACCACTACCCTGGCCGCCCAGGAGCTGGGCATGGAGCAGAGAGAACACCTGTTCCAGGGACTGGTACCTGGCCGTGTGTACCGGGCTGAGGTGGTCACACACAGTGGAGAGCTGACTAATGCTGTGTCTGCAAAGGGAAGGACGGGTCAGTACACAACCCTCTCTGTCTCTGTCTGAAACTCATATTCATTTACAATGATTCAATGATGCCAGGGATGATAGTTATTATAAAATGCATCCATTCTACCTAACAACTATATTGACTAGTACTACCTTAGTTAGAGAATACTCTGCACTCTGGGTCCATGTATCCATTCTACCTAACAACTATATTGACTAGTACTACCTTAGTTAGAGAATACTCTGCACTCTGGGTCCATGTATCCATTCTACCTAACAACTATATTGACTAGTACTACCTTAGTTAGAGAATACTCTGCACTCTGGGTCCATGTATCCATTCTACCTAACAACTATATTGACTAGTACTACCTTAGTTAGAGAATACTCTGCACTCTGGGTCCAGAGTTCAAATGACAGAGAAAATTAACACACAGAATAAGTTCAATTTATTCAAAATATTGCTGCTTGCAGTAAAGCCTGTTTCTGTCTGTGTTTTGTGTTACTTGCAGTAAAGTCTGTTTCTGTCTGTGTTTTGTGTTGCTTGCAGTAAAGCCTGTTTCTGTCTGTGTTTTGTGTTGCTTGCAGTAAAGCCTGTTTCTGTCTGTGTTTTGTGTTGCTTGCAGTAAAGCCTGTTTCTGTCTGTGTTTTGTGTTGCTTGTAGTAAAGCCTGTTTCTGTCTGTGTTTTGTGTTGCTTGCAGTAAAGCCTGTTTCTGTCTGTGTTTTGTGTTGCTTGCAGTAAAGCCTGTTTCTGTCTGTGTTTTGTGTTGCTTGCAATAAAGCCTATTTCTGTCTGTGTTTTGTGTTGCTTGTAGTAAAGCCTGTTTCTGTCTGTGTTTTGTGTTGCTTGCAGTAAAGCCTGTTTCTGTCTGTGTTTTGTGTTGCTTGCAGTAAAGCCTGTTTCTGTCTGTGTTTTGTGTTGCTTGCAGTAAAGCCTGTTTCTGTCTGTGTTTTGTGTTGCTTGCAGTAAAGCCTGTTTCTGTCTGTGTTTTGTGTTGCTTGTAGTAAAGCCTGTTTCTGTCTGTGTTTTGTGTTGCTTGTAGTAAAGCCTGTTTCTGTCTGTGTTTTGTGTTGCTTGCAGTAAAGCCTGTTTCTGTCTGTGTTTTGTGTTGCTTGCAGTAAAGCCTGTTTCTGTCTGTGTTTTGTGTTGCTTGCAGTAAAGCCTGTTTCTGTCTGTGTTTTGTGTTGCTTGCAGTAAAGCCTGTTTCTGTCTGTGTTTTCCCCCTCAGCCCCAGAGCCTCCCTCCATGGTATCCTTCAGAGACATCAGTGGTAACAGCTCTGTAGAACTGACCTGGGATGGTCCCGCCTCTGGTGACTACGACACCTTTGACCTCCAATGGGCTCCCAGAGATTCCCTGTCAATCACAGCGCCTCAGCCAACCAGCCGCATCCTGGATGGGATGTTCCCGGGACGACTGTACAACTTCACCATCCGCACTGTCAGTGGGGGAGGAGTCAAGGGTGGGCCTATCGCCAACAGCCAGCCAATCCAGAGGAGCCTCAGAACAAGTAGGTGGAGCCTATGGGAGAGGGATATTTGATTTACTGTTGGGGTTTAAACTGTGTTATTCATGGTTAGAGTTATAGTATTTATTGGACTGGTAGACTTCCATGAAAAGAATTCAAACCTGATTGGTGGGAAGAACTTCCAACATCAGCCACTAGAGGGAAGCACACAACTGATCAAGGGAAAGAGAGACCTGTGCACTCAAGTGAAATTGACTGTGAGAGGGTAAATGAAAGTGTGTGTGTGGGCGGGGCGGGGGGGGGGGGGGGATTTCGGGCATCTGACTGAGTTGTTTGAAGTTCTTATTTAAATCCACATTGGGCTTGGCTCTCTGGGGAGGAGATGGTTTGGAGCAGGATGAGGCCAAACAGAATATAGAATCAAGGTCCGGAACTGAGAGATATTCTAAAAGGGCTTCTGGGTTCTGCATCCTGTCCTACTTTACACGCACGCACGCACGCACGCACGCACGCACGCACGCACGCACGCACGCACGCACGCACGCACGCACGCACGCACACACACACACACACACACACACACACACACACACACACACACACACACACACACACACACACACACACACACACACACACACACACACACACACACACACACACACACACACACACACACACACACACACACACACACACACACACACACACATCTAGATAATGAATGGTATTGGTTGATGAAGAGGCTCAACAGGACATCTAGATAATGAATGGTATTGGTTGATGAAGAGGATCAACAGGACATCTAGATAATGAATGGTATTGGTTGATGAAGAGGATCAACAGGACATCTAGATAATGAATGGTATTGGTTGATGAAGAGGATCAACAGGACATCTAGATAATGAATGGTATTGGTTGATGAAGAGGCTCAACAGGACATCTAGATAATGAATGGTATTGGTTGATGAAGAGGATCAACAGGACATCTAGATAATGAATGGTATTGGTTGATGAAGAGGATCAACAGGACATCTAGATAATGAATGGTATTGGTTGATGAAGAGGATCAACAGGACATCTAGATAATGAATGGTATTGGTTGATGAAGAGGTTCAACAGAACATCTAGATAATGAATGGTTTCATCTTCAACCGTCCTCTCAATGACAGTGCTGCTCTTAATAGCCTAAGCTTTGCTCAATAAATCATACATTCAAACACACACACACATAGATGTACACACACACATAGATGTACACACACACACAGATGTACACACACACACATAGATGAATACACACACACATACATAGATGTACACACACACACACATAGATGAACACAAACACACACATAGATGAACACAAACACACACATACATGGATGTACACACACATATTGATGGAGAACCTGGCTCTGCCTGGCTCGTAGTGTAACTTAAAGTTGCAATTGAGTTCTTCTCTATTCTTATAAATTCTTATGTCCCAAATTGCACCCTACACATTATTTTGGTGCACTAGTTTTACCACTGCCCATAAGAGAGTCAGGTCAAAAGTAGTGCACTACGTAGGGAATAGGGTCCCATTTGGGGAACACATCGTTTTCCCCCTCTGGTCTGGGATATTAATCTTCCTTCAGCGTCTGGCTCATGACAACCCTTAGACTATTATCACTTTCCATTCCAATATAAAGGGCATAACTGCTTAATGGTAAATATTACCCTGCCCCAGGCTTTTCAAACATCCGACAATTCCTTTCCATTTTCACCTAAAATGACATACCCAAATCTAACTACCTGTTGCTCAGGACCTGAAGCAAGGATATGCATTGTTTTGATACCATGTGAAAGGAAACACTTTGGAGATTGTGTAAAAGTGAAATTAATGTAGGAGAATATAACACATTAGATCAGGTCAAATATAATACAAATATTATATATATATTTTTTTTACCATCATCTTTGAAATGCAAGAGAAAGGTCATCATTTATTATTCCAGCCCACACGCAATTTAGATTTTGGCCACGAGATGACAGCAGTCTATGTGCAACGTTTTAGACTGATCCAATGAACCATTGCATTTGTGTTCAACATTTTGTATCAAGACTGCCCTAAGGTGCCTAATTGGTTAATTAATACATGTTCAAGTTCATAACTGTGCAACTCTCCTCAAACAATATCATGGTATTCTTTCACTGTAATAGCTACTGCAAATTGGACAGTCAATATCAGATATGTCTATGTCCTGGGAAATGTTCTTGTTATTTACAACCTCATGCTAATCGCATTAGCCTACTGTACGTTAGCTCAACTGTCCCGAGGGGGGCACACCGATCCTGTAGAGGTTATTAAGTTTAGATTTATCATAACCATTTTATGAGGGTATAGTTATGTGTGGGTATATGTGGGTATAGTTATGTGTGGGTATAAGTGGGTATAGTTAGTTAGTCTTGGACATCGCCATTTTTCTTTAAACTGTAAACACTTGGCTGAAGAGAAAAAGGAGGGTGGTGAGAATTTGTCATACTTCATGTGTAGGAGATGGTAGTAATGACTGTGACAGTCATGGCATTTTGGGTGACAGGAACTGATCAGCCAAATGACTGCAGTCACAGTAAAACATGTTAGAATAGCAAAAATAAATATATACACTACCAGTCAGTAGTTTGGACACACCTACACATTCCAGGGTATTTCTTTTATTTTGACTATTTTCTACATTGTAGAATAGTAGAGAATACATCACCACTATGAAATAACACATATGGAATCATGTAGTAACCAAAATAGTGTTAAACAAATACAAATATATTTGAGATTTTAGATTCTTCCAAGTACCCACCCTTTTCCTTGATGACAGCTTTTAGGAAAACATGTTCTCCTCTCCTCCTCTCCTGTCTGCATGTGCTGCCATGGAAATAGACTGGACAGAAGGTGCATCAAGTCAATTATGGCATAATGGCTGGATTGGCAGCTATTGCGAGTGCACCCAGAGGAGCAAAGCAGGAAGTATAATATGTGATGTGTCAAGTTGATTCAACTCAACTGACATTACAAAAATACCTTCTATTGCATGAGCACGTCAGTTAGCATCATTTGAATGAATATTCTACAATTTATTGCATCACAATACCAAGCAGCCATTGTGAGTTTACCAGTCAAGTTGTCAGGGTGAGAGGTTCTATTCATTCTATTTACCAGTCAAGTTGTCAGGGTGAGAGGTTCTATTCATTCTATTTACCAGTCAAGTTGTCAGGGTTAGAGGTTCCAAGTCTGTTCTATTCATTCTATTTACCAGTCAAGTTGTCAGGGTTAGAGGTTCCAAGCCTGTTCTATTCATTCTATTTACCAGTCATATTACCAGGGTTAGAGGTTCCAAGTCTGTTCTATTCATTCTATTTACCAGTCAAGTTGTCAGGGTGAGAGGTTCCAAGCCTGTTCTATTCATTCTATTTACCAGTCAAGTTGTCAGGGTGAGAGGTTCCAAGCCTGTTCTATTCATTCTATTTACCAGTCAAGTTGTCAGGGTGAGAGGTTCCAAGCCGGTTCTATTCATTCTATTTACCAGTCAAATTGTAAGGGTTAGAGGTTCCAAGCCTGTTCTATTCATTCTATTTACCAGTCAAGTTGTCAGGGTTAGAGGTTCCAAGCCGGTTCTATTCATTCTATTTACCAGTCAAGTTGTAAGGGTTAGAGGTTCCAAGCCTGTTCTATTCATTCTATTTACCAGTCAAGTTGTCAGGGTTAGAGGTTCCAAGCCGGTTCTATTCATTCTATTTACCAGTCAAATTGTAAGGGTTAGAGGTTCCAAGCCTGTTCTATTCATTCTATTTACCAGTCAAGTTGTCAGGGTGAGAGGTTCTATTCATTCTATTTACCAGTCAAGTTGTCAGGGTGAGAGGTTCTATTCATTCTATTTACCAGTCATATTACCAGGGTGAGAGGTTCTATTCATTCTATTTACCAGTCATATTACCAGGGTTAGAGGTTCTATTCATTCTATTTACCAGTCATATTACCAGGGTTAGAGGTTCTATTCATTCTATTTACCAGTCATATTACCAGGGTTAGAGGTTCCAAGTCTGTTCTATTCATTCTATTTACCAGTCAAGTTGTCAGGGTTAGAGGTTCCAAGCCTGTTCTATTCATTCTATTTACCAGTCAAGTTGTCAGGGTGAGAGGTTCCAAGCCTGTTCTATTCATTCTATTTACCAGTCAAGTTGTCAGGGTGAGAGGTTCCAAGCCGGTTCTATTCATTCTATTTACCAGTCAAATTGTAAGGGTTAGAGGTTCCAAGCCTGTTCTATTCATTCTATTTACCAGTCAAGTTGTCAGGGTGAGAGGTTCTATTCATTCTATTTACCAGTCAAGTTGTCAGGGTGAGAGGTTCTATTCATTCTATTTACCAGTCAAGTTGTCAGGGTGAGAGGTTCTATTCATTCTATTTACCAGTCAAGTTGTCAGGGTGAGAGGTTCTATTCATTCTATTTACCAGTCAAGTTGTCAGGGTGAGAGGTTCTATTCATTCTATTTACCAGTCAAGTTGTCAGGGTGAGAGGTTCTATTCATTCTATTTACCAGTCAAATTGTAAGGGTTAGAGGTTCCAAGCCTGTTCTATTCATTCTATTTACCAGTCAAGTTGTCAGGGTGAGAGGTTCTATTCATTCTATTTACCAGTCAAGTTGTCAGGGTGAGAGGTTCTATTCATTCTATTTACCAGTCAAGTTGTCAGGGTGAGAGGTTCTATTCATTCTATTTACCAGTCAAGTTGTCAGGGTGAGAGGTTCTATTCATTCTATTTACCAGTCAAGTTGTCAGGGTGAGAGGTTCTATTCATTCTATTTACCAGTCAAGTTGTCAGGGTGAGAGGTTCTATTCATTCTATTTACCAGTCAAGTTGTCAGGGTGAGAGGTTCTATTCATTCTATTTACCAGTCAAGTTGTCAGGGTGAGAGGTTCTATTCATTCTATTTACCAGTCAAGTTGTCAGGGTGAGAGGTTCTATTCATTCTATTTACCAGTCAAGTTGTCAGGGTGAGAGGTTCTATTCATTCTATTTACCAGTCAAGTTGTCAGGGTGAGAGGTTCTATTCATTCTATTTACCAGTCAAGTTGTCAGGGTGAGAGGTTCTATTCATTCTATTTACCAGTCAAGTTGTCAGGGTGAGAGGTTCCAAGCCTGTTCTATTCATTCTATTTACCAGTCAAGTTGTCAGGGTGAGAGGTTCTATTCA
The DNA here is from genome assembly GCF_021184085.1 of Oncorhynchus gorbuscha. Lineage (NCBI taxonomy): Eukaryota > Metazoa > Chordata > Actinopteri > Salmoniformes > Salmonidae > Oncorhynchus > Oncorhynchus gorbuscha. Next base: position 77,783 of record NW_025746698.1, read on the forward strand.
TTCTATTTACCAGTCAAGTTGTCAGGGTGAGAGGTTCTATTCATTCTATTTACCAGTCAAGTTGTCAGGGTGAGAGGTTCTATTCATTCTATTTACCAGTCAAGTTGTCAGGGTGAGAGGTTCTATTCATTCTATTTACCAGTCAAGTTGTCAGGGTGAGAGGTTCTATTCATTCTATTTACCAGTCAAGTTGTCAGGGTGAGAGGTTCTATTCATTCTATTTACCAGTCAAGTTGTCAGGGTGAGAGGTTCTATTCATTCTATTTACCAGTCAAGTTGTCAGGGTGAGAGGTTCTATTCATTCTATTTACCAGTCAAGTTGTCAGGGTGAGAGGTTCCAAGCCTGTTCTATTCATTCTATTTACCAGTCAAGTTGTCAGGGTGAGAGGTTCTATTCATTCTATTTACCAGTCATATTACCAGGGTGAGAGGTTCTATTCATTCTATTTACCAGTCATATTACCAGGGTTAGAGGTTCTATTCATTCTATTTACCAGTCATATTACCAGGGTTAGAGGTTCTATTCATTCTATTTACCAGTCATATTACCAGGGTTAGAGGTTCCAAGTCTGTTCTATTCATTCTATTTACCAGTCAAGTTGTCAGGGTTAGAGGTTCCAAGCCTGTTCTATTCATTCTATTTACCAGTCAAGTTGTCAGGGTGAGAGGTTCCAAGCCTGTTCTATTCATTCTATTTACCAGTCAAGTTGTCAGGGTGAGAGGTTCCAAGCCGGTTCTATTCATTCTATTTACCAGTCAAATTGTAAGGGTTAGAGGTTCCAAGCCTGTTCTATTCATTCTATTTACCAGTCAAGTTGTCAGGGTGAGAGGTTCTATTCATTCTATTTACCAGTCAAGTTGTCAGGGTGAGAGGTTCTATTCATTCTATTTACCAGTCAAGTTGTCAGGGTGAGAGGTTCTATTCATTCTATTTACCAGTCAAGTTGTCAGGGTGAGAGGTTCTATTCATTCTATTTACCAGTCAAGTTGTCAGGGTGAGAGGTTCTATTCATTCTATTTACCAGTCAAGTTGTCAGGGTGAGAGGTTCTATTCATTCTATTTACCAGTCAAGTTGTCAGGGTGAGAGGTTCTATTCATTCTATTTACCAGTCAAGTTGTCAGGGTGAGAGGTTCTATTCATTCTATTTACCAGTCAAGTTGTCAGGGTGAGAGGTTCTATTCATTCTATTTACCAGTCAAGTTGTCAGGGTGAGAGGTTCTATTCATTCTATTTACCAGTCAAGTTGTCAGGGTGAGAGGTTCTATTCATTCTATTTACCAGTCAAGTTGTCAGGGTGAGAGGTTCTATTCATTCTATTTACCAGTCAAGTTGTCAGGGTGAGAGGTTCCAAGCCTGTTCTATTCATTCTATTTACCAGTCAAGTTGTCAGGGTGAGAGGTTCTATTCATTCTATTTACCAGTCAAGTTGTCAGGGTGAGAGGTTCTATTCATTCTATTTACCAGTCAAGTTGTCAGGGTGAGAGGTTCTATTCATTCTATTTACCAGTCAAGTTGTCAGGGTGAGAGGTTCTATTCATTCTATTTACCAGTCAAGTTGTCAGGGTGAGAGGTTCTATTCATTCTATTTACCAGTCAAGTTGTCAGGGTGAGAGGTTCTATTCATTCTATTTACCAGTCAAGTTGTCAGGGTGAGAGGTTCTATTCATTCTATTTACCAGTCAAGTTGTCAGGGTGAGAGGTTCCAAGCCTGTTCTATTCATTCTATTTACCAGTCAAGTTGTCAGGGTGAGAGGTTCTATTCATTCTATTTACCAGTCAAGTTGTCAGGGTGAGAGGTTCCAAGCCTGTTCTATTCATTCTATTTACCAGTCAAGTTGTCAGGGTGAGAGGTTCTATTCATTCTATTTACCAGTCATGTTGTCAGGGTGAGAGGTTCTATTCATTCTATTTACCAGTCAAGTTGTCAGGGTGAGAGGTTCTATTCATTCTATTTACCAGTCAAGTTGTCAGGGTGAGAGGTTCTATTCATTCTATTTACCAGTCAAGTTGTCAGGGTGAGAGGTTCCAAGCCTGTTCTATTCATTCTATTTACCAGTCAAGTTGTCAGGGTGAGAGGTTCTATTCATTCTATTTACCAGTCAAGTTGTCAGGGTGAGAGGTTCTATTCATTCTATTTACCAGTCAAGTTGTCAGGGTGAGAGGTTCTATTCATTCTATTTACCAGTCAAGTTGTCAGGGTGAGAGGTTCTATTCATTCTATTTACCAGTCAAGTTGTCAGGGTGAGAGGTTCTATTCATTCTATTTACCAGTCAAGTTGTCAGGGTGAGAGGTTCTATTCATTCTATTTACCAGTCAAGTTGTCAGGGTGAGAGGTTCTATTCATTCTATTTACCAGTCAAGTTGTCAGGGTGAGAGGTTCTATTCATTCTATTTACCAGTCAAGTTGTCAGGGTGAGAGGTTCTATTCATTCTATTTACCAGTCAAGTTGTCAGGGTGAGAGGTTCTATTCATTCTATTTACCAGTCAAGTTGTCAGGGTGAGAGGTTCTATTCATTCTATTTACCAGTCAAGTTGTCAGGGTGAGAGGTTCTATTCATTCTATTTACCAGTCAAGTTGTCAGGGTGAGAGGTTCTATTCATTCTATTTACCAGTCAAGTTGTCAGGGTGAGAGGTTCCAAGCCTGTTCTATTCATTCTATTTACCAGTCAAGTTGTCAGGGTGAGAGGTTCTATTCATTCTATTTACCAGTCAAGTTGTCAGGGTTAGAGGTTCCAAGCCGGTTCTATTCATTCTATTTACCAGTCAAGTTGTAAGGGTTAGAGGTTCCAAGCCTGTTCTATTCATTCTATTTACCAGTCAAGTTGTCAGGGTTAGAGGTTCCAAGCCGGTTCTATTCATTCTATTTACCAGTCAAATTGTAAGGGTTAGAGGTTCCAAGCCTGTTCTATTCATTCTATTTACCAGTCAAGTTGTCAGGGTGAGAGGTTCTATTCATTCTATTTACCAGTCAAGTTGTCAGGGTGAGAGGTTCTATTCATTCTATTTACCAGTCATATTACCAGGGTGAGAGGTTCTATTCATTCTATTTACCAGTCATATTACCAGGGTTAGAGGTTCTATTCATTCTATTTACCAGTCATATTACCAGGGTTAGAGGTTCTATTCATTCTATTTACCAGTCATATTACCAGGGTTAGAGGTTCCAAGTCTGTTCTATTCATTCTATTTACCAGTCAAGTTGTCAGGGTTAGAGGTTCCAAGCCTGTTCTATTCATTCTATTTACCAGTCAAGTTGTCAGGGTGAGAGGTTCCAAGCCTGTTCTATTCATTCTATTTACCAGTCAAGTTGTCAGGGTGAGAGGTTCCAAGCCGGTTCTATTCATTCTATTTACCAGTCAAATTGTAAGGGTTAGAGGTTCCAAGCCTGTTCTATTCATTCTATTTACCAGTCAAGTTGTCAGGGTGAGAGGTTCTATTCATTCTATTTACCAGTCAAGTTGTCAGGGTGAGAGGTTCTATTCATTCTATTTACCAGTCAAGTTGTCAGGGTGAGAGGTTCTATTCATTCTATTTACCAGTCAAGTTGTCAGGGTGAGAGGTTCTATTCATTCTATTTACCAGTCAAGTTGTCAGGGTGAGAGGTTCTATTCATTCTATTTACCAGTCAAGTTGTCAGGGTGAGAGGTTCTATTCATTCTATTTACCAGTCAAATTGTAAGGGTTAGAGGTTCCAAGCCTGTTCTATTCATTCTATTTACCAGTCAAGTTGTCAGGGTGAGAGGTTCTATTCATTCTATTTACCAGTCAAGTTGTCAGGGTGAGAGGTTCTATTCATTCTATTTACCAGTCAAGTTGTCAGGGTGAGAGGTTCTATTCATTCTATTTACCAGTCAAGTTGTCAGGGTGAGAGGTTCTATTCATTCTATTTACCAGTCAAGTTGTCAGGGTGAGAGGTTCTATTCATTCTATTTACCAGTCAAGTTGTCAGGGTGAGAGGTTCTATTCATTCTATTTACCAGTCAAGTTGTCAGGGTGAGAGGTTCTATTCATTCTATTTACCAGTCAAGTTGTCAGGGTGAGAGGTTCTATTCATTCTATTTACCAGTCAAGTTGTCAGGGTGAGAGGTTCTATTCATTCTATTTACCAGTCAAGTTGTCAGGGTGAGAGGTTCTATTCATTCTATTTACCAGTCAAGTTGTCAGGGTGAGAGGTTCTATTCATTCTATTTACCAGTCAAGTTGTCAGGGTGAGAGGTTCTATTCATTCTATTTACCAGTCAAGTTGTCAGGGTGAGAGGTTCCAAGCCTGTTCTATTCATTCTATTTACCAGTCAAGTTGTCAGGGTGAGAGGTTCTATTCATTCTATTTACCAGTCAAGTTGTCAGGGTGAGAGGTTCTATTCATTCTATTTACCAGTCAAGTTGTCAGGGTGAGAGGTTCTATTCATTCTATTTACCAGTCAAGTTGTCAGGGTGAGAGGTTCTATTCATTCTATTTACCAGTCAAGTTGTCAGGGTGAGAGGTTCTATTCATTCTATTTACCAGTCAAGTTGTCAGGGTGAGAGGTTCTATTCATTCTATTTACCAGTCAAGTTGTCAGGGTGAGAGGTTCTATTCATTCTATTTACCAGTCAAGTTGTCAGGGTGAGAGGTTCTATTCATTCTATTTACCAGTCAAGTTGTCAGGGTGAGAGGTTCCAAGCCTGTTCTATTCATTCTATTTACCAGTCAAGTTGTCAGGGTGAGAGGTTCTATTCATTCTATTTACCAGTCATATTACCAGGGTGAGAGGTTCTATTCATTCTATTTACCAGTCATATTACCAGGGTTAGAGGTTCTATTCATTCTATTTACCAGTCATATTACCAGGGTTAGAGGTTCTATTCATTCTATTTACCAGTCATATTACCAGGGTTAGAGGTTCCAAGTCTGTTCTATTCATTCTATTTACCAGTCAAGTTGTCAGGGTTAGAGGTTCCAAGCCTGTTCTATTCATTCTATTTACCAGTCAAGTTGTCAGGGTGAGAGGTTCCAAGCCTGTTCTATTCATTCTATTTACCAGTCAAGTTGTCAGGGTGAGAGGTTCCAAGCCGGTTCTATTCATTCTATTTACCAGTCAAATTGTAAGGGTTAGAGGTTCCAAGCCTGTTCTATTCATTCTATTTACCAGTCAAGTTGTCAGGGTGAGAGGTTCTATTCATTCTATTTACCAGTCAAGTTGTCAGGGTGAGAGGTTCTATTCATTCTATTTACCAGTCAAGTTGTCAGGGTGAGAGGTTCTATTCATTCTATTTACCAGTCAAGTTGTCAGGGTGAGAGGTTCTATTCATTCTATTTACCAGTCAAGTTGTCAGGGTGAGAGGTTCTATTCATTCTATTTACCAGTCAAGTTGTCAGGGTGAGAGGTTCTATTCATTCTATTTACCAGTCAAGTTGTCAGGGTGAGAGGTTCTATTCATTCTATTTACCAGTCAAGTTGTCAGGGTGAGAGGTTCTATTCATTCTATTTACCAGTCAAGTTGTCAGGGTGAGAGGTTCTATTCATTCTATTTACCAGTCAAGTTGTCAGGGTGAGAGGTTCTATTCATTCTATTTACCAGTCAAGTTGTCAGGGTGAGAGGTTCTATTCATTCTATTTACCAGTCAAGTTGTCAGGGTGAGAGGTTCTATTCATTCTATTTACCAGTCAAGTTGTCAGGGTGAGAGGTTCCAAGCCTGTTCTATTCATTCTATTTACCAGTCAAGTTGTCAGGGTGAGAGGTTCTATTCATTCTATTTACCAGTCAAGTTGTCAGGGTGAGAGGTTCTATTCATTCTATTTACCAGTCAAGTTGTCAGGGTGAGAGGTTCTATTCATTCTATTTACCAGTCAAGTTGTCAGGGTGAGAGGTTCTATTCATTCTATTTACCAGTCAAGTTGTCAGGGTGAGAGGTTCTATTCATTCTATTTACCAGTCAAGTTGTCAGGGTGAGAGGTTCTATTCATTCTATTTACCAGTCAAGTTGTCAGGGTGAGAGGTTCTATTCATTCTATTTACCAGTCAAGTTGTCAGGGTGAGAGGTTCCAAGCCTGTTCTATTCATTCTATTTACCAGTCAAGTTGTCAGGGTGAGAGGTTCTATTCATTCTATTTACCAGTCAAGTTGTCAGGGTGAGAGGTTCCAAGCCTGTTCTATTCATTCTATTTACCAGTCAAGTTGTCAGGGTGAGAGGTTCTATTCATTCTATTTACCAGTCATGTTGTCAGGGTGAGAGGTTCTATTCATTCTATTTACCAGTCAAGTTGTCAGGGTGAGAGGTTCTATTCATTCTATTTACCAGTCAAGTTGTCAGGGTGAGAGGTTCTATTCATTCTATTTACCAGTCAAGTTGTCAGGGTGAGAGGTTCCAAGCCTGTTCTATTCATTCTATTTACCAGTCAAGTTGTCAGGGTGAGAGGTTCTATTCATTCTATTTACCAGTCAAGTTGTCAGGGTGAGAGGTTCTATTCATTCTATTTACCAGTCAAGTTGTCAGGGTGAGAGGTTCTATTCATTCTATTTACCAGTCAAGTTGTCAGGGTGAGAGGTTCTATTCATTCTATTTACCAGTCAAGTTGTCAGGGTGAGAGGTTCTATTCATTCTATTTACCAGTCAAGTTGTCAGGGTGAGAGGTTCTATTCATTCTATTTACCAGTCAAGTTGTCAGGGTGAGAGGTTCTATTCATTCTATTTACCAGTCAAGTTGTCAGGGTGAGAGGTTCTATTCATTCTATTTACCAGTCAAGTTGTCAGGGTGAGAGGTTCTATTCATTCTATTTACCAGTCAAGTTGTCAGGGTGAGAGGTTCTATTCATTCTATTTACCAGTCAAGTTGTCAGGGTGAGAGGTTCTATTCATTCTATTTACCAGTCAAGTTGTCAGGGTGAGAGGTTCTATTCATTCTATTTACCAGTCAAGTTGTCAGGGTGAGAGGTTCTATTCATTCTATTTACCAGTCAAGTTGTCAGGGTGAGAGGTTCCAAGCCTGTTCTATTCATTCTATTTACCAGTCAAGTTGTCAGGGTGAGAGGTTCTATTCATTCTATTTACCAGTCAAGTTGTCAGGGTGAGAGGTTCTATTCATTCTATTTACCAGTCAAGTTGTCAGGGTGAGAGGTTCTATTCATTCTATTTACCAGTCAAGTTGTCAGGGTGAGAGGTTCTATTCATTCTATTTACCAGTCAAGTTGTCAGGGTGAGAGGTTCTATTCATTCTATTTACCAGTCAAGTTGTCAGGGTGAGAGGTTCTATTCATTCTATTTACCAGTCAAGTTGTCAGGGTGAGAGGTTCCAAGCCTGTTCTATTCATTCTATTTACCAGTCAAGTTGTCAGGGTGAGAGGTTCTATTCATTCTATTTACCAGTCAAGTTGTCAGGGTGAGAGGTTCCAAGCCTGTTCTATTCATTCTATTTACCAGTCAAGTTGTCAGGGTGAGAGGTTCTATTCATTCTATTTACCAGTCATGTTGTCAGGGTGAGAGGTTCTATTCATTCTATTTACCAGTCAAGTTGTCAGTGTGAGAGGTTCTATTCATTCTATTTACCAGTCAAGTTGTCAGGGTGAGGTTCCAAGCCTGTTCTATTTATTATTTTTACCAGTCAAGTTCAAATCCAATTTTAAATCAAATTTTATTTGTCACACATACACATGGTTAGCAGATGTTAATGCGAGTGTAGCGAAACGCTTGTGCTTCTAGTTCCGACAATGCAGTGATAACCAACAAGTAATCTAACTAACAATTCCAAATCTACTGTCTTATACACAGTGTAAGGGGATAAAGAATATGTACATAAGGATATGTGAATGAGTGATGGTACAGGGCAGCATACAGTAGATGGTATTGAGTACAGTATATACATATGAGGTGAGTATGTAGACAAAGTAAACAAAGTGGCATAGTTAAAGTGGCTAGTGATACATGTATTACATAAGGATGCAGTCGATGATATAGAGTACAGTATATACGTATGCATATGAGATGAATAATGTAGGGTAAGTAACATTATATAAGGTAGCATTGTTTAAAGTGGCTAGTGATATATTTACATCATTTCCCATCAATTCCCATTATTAAAGTGGCTGGAATTGGGTCAGTGTCAATGACAGTGAGTTGGCAGCAGCCACTTAATGTTAGTGGTGGCTGTTTAACAGTCTGATGGCCTTGAGATAGAAGCTGTTTTTCAGTCTCTCGGTCCCAGCTTTGATGCACCTGTACTGACCTCGCCTTCTGGATGATAGCGGGGTGAACAGGCAGTGGCTCGGGTGGTTGATGTCCTTGATGATCTTTATGGCCTTCCTGTAACATCGGGTGGTGTAGGTGTCCTGGAGGGCAGGTAGTTTGCCCCGGTGATGCGTTGTGCAGACCTCACTACCCTCTGGAGAGCCTTACAGTTGAGGGCGGAGCAATTGCCGTACCAGGCGGTGATACAGCCCGCCAGGATGCTCTCGATTGTGCATCTGTAGAAGTTTGTGAGTGCTTTTGGTGACAAGCCGAATTTCTTCAGCCTCCTGAGGTTGAAGAGGCGCTGCTGCGCCTTCTTCACGACGCTGTCAGTGTGAGTGGACCAATTCAGTTTATGCCGAGGAACTTAAAACTTGCTACCCTCTCCACTACTGTTCCATCGATGTGGATAGGGGGGTGTTCCCTCTGCTGTTTCCTGAAGTCCACAATCATCTCCTTAGTTTTGTTGTAGTTGAGTGTGAGGTTATTTTCCTGACACCACACTCCGAGGGCCCTCACCTCCTCCCTGTAGGCCGTCTCGTCGTTGTTGGTAATCAAGCCTACCACTGTTGTGTCGTCCGCAAACTTGATGATTGAGTTGGAGGCGTGCGTGGCCACGCAGTCGTGGGTGAACAGGGAGTACAGGAGAGGGCTCAGAACGCACCCTTGTGGGGCCCCCGTGTTGAGGATCAGCGGGGAGGAGATGTTGTTGCCTACCCTCACCACCTGGGGGCGGCCCGTCAGGGAGTCCAGTACCCAGTTGCACAGGGCGGGGTCGAGACCCAGGGTCTCGAGCTTGATGACGAGCTTGGAGGGTACCATGGTGTTGAATGCCGAGCTGTAGTCGTTGAACAGCATTCTCACATAGGTATTCCTCTTGTCCAGGTGGGTTAGGGCAGTGTGCAGTGTGGTTGAGATTGCATCGTCTGTGGACCTATTTGGGCGGTAAGCAAGTTGGAGTGGGTCTAGGGTGTCAGGTAGGGTGGAGGTGATATGGTCCTTGACTAATCTCTCAAAGCACTTCATGATGACGGAAGTGAGTGCTACGGGGCGGTAGTCGTTTAGCTCAGTTACCTTAGCTTTCTTGGGAACAGGAACAATGGTGGCCCTCTTGAAGCATGTGGGAACAGCAGACTGGTATAGGGATTGATTGAATATGTCCGTAAACACACTGGCCAGCTGGTCTGCGCATGCTCTGAGGGCGCGGCTGGGGATGCCGTCTGGGCCTGCAGCCTTGCGAAGGTTAACACATTTAAATGTCTTACTCACCTCGGCTGCAGTGAAGGAGAGACCGCATGTTTTCGTTGCAGGCCGTGTCAGTGGCACTGTATTGTCCTCAAAGCGGGCAAAAAAGTTATTTAGTCTGCCTGGGAGCAAGACATCCTGGTCCGTGACTGGGCTGGGTTTCTTCTTGTAGTCCGTGATTGACTGTAGACCCTGCCACATGCCTCTTGTGTCTGAGCCGTTGATTTGAGATTCTACTTTGTCTCTGTACTGACGCTTAGCTTGTTTAATAGCCTTGCGGAGGGAATAGCTGCATTGTTTATATTCGGTCATGTTACCAGACACCTTGCCCTGATTAAAAGCAGTGGTTCGCGCTTTCAGTTTCACGCGAATGCTGCCATCAATCCACGGTTTCTGGTTAGGGAATGTTTTTATCATTGCTATGGGAACGACCTCTTCAACACGCGTTCTAATGAACTCGCACACCGAATCAGCGTATTCGTCAATATTTTTATCTGACGCAATACGAAACATGTCCCAGTCCACGTGACGGAAGCAGTCTTGGAGTGTGGAGTCAGCTTGGTCGGACCAGCTTTGGACAGACCTCAGCGTGGGAGCCTCTTGTTTAAGTTTCTGCCTGTAGGCAGGGATCAACAAAATGGAGTCGCGGTCAGCTTTTCCGAAAGGGGGGCGGGGCAGGGCCTTATATGCGTCGCGGAAGTTAGAGTAACAATGATCCAAGGTTTTACCACCCCTGGTTGCGCAATCGATATGCTGATAAAATTTAGGGAGTCTTGCTTTCAGATTAGCTTTGTTAAAATCCCCAGCTACAATGAATGCAGCCTCCAGATGAATGGTTTCCAGTTTGCAAAGAGTTAAATAAAGTTCGTTCAGAGCCATCGATGTGTCTGCTTGGGGGGGGGTGTATACGGCTGTGATTATAATTGAAGAGAAGTCTCTTGGTAGATAATACGGTCTACATTTGATTGTGAGGAATTCTAAACCAGGTGAACAGAAGGATTTGAGTTCCTGTATGTTTCTTTCATCACACCATGTCTCGTTAGTCATAAGGCATACGCCCCCGCCACTCTTCTTACCAGAAAGATGTTTGTTTCTGTCGGCACGATGCGTGGAGAAACCCGTTGGCTGCACCGCCCCGGATAGCGTCTTCCCAGTGAGCCATGTTTTCGTGAAGCAGAGGACGTTACAGTCTCTGATGTCCCTCTGGAATGCTACCCTTGCTCGGATTTCATCAACCTTGTTGACAAGAGACTGGACATTGGCAAGAAGAATGCTAGGGAGTGGTGCGCGATGTGCCCGTGTCCTGAGTCTGACCAGAAGACCGCTACGTTTCCCTCTTTTTCGGAGTCGTTTTTTTGGGTCGCTGCATGCGATCCATCCCGTTGTCCTGTTTGTAAGGCAGAACACAGGATCCGCGTCGCGGAAAACATATTCTTGGTCGTACTGATGGTGAGTTGACGCTGATCTTATATTCAGTAGTTCTTCTCGACTTTATGTAATGAAACCTAAGATGACCTGGGGTACTAATGTAAGAAATAACACGTAAAAAAACAAAAAACTGCATAGTTTCCTAGGAACGCGAAGCGAGGCGACCATCTCTGTCGGCGCCGGAAGTTACCAGGTTGTCAGGGTGAGAGGTTCCAAGCCTGTTCTATTCATTCTATTTACCAGTCAAGTTGTCAGGGTGAGAGGTTCCAAGCCTGTTCTATTCATTCTATTTACCAGTCAAGTTGTCAGGGTGAGAGGTTCCAAGTCTGTTCTATTCATTCTATTTACCAGTCAAGTTGTCAGGGTGAGAGGTTCTATTCATTCTATTTACCAGTCAAGTTGTCAGGGTTAGAGGTTCCAAGCCTGTTCTATTCATTCTATTTACCAGTCAAGTTGTCAGGGTGAGAGGTTCCAAGTCTGTTCTATTCATTCTATTTACCAGTCAAGTTGTCAGGGTTAGAGGTTCCAAGCCTGTTCTATTCATTCTATTTACCAGTCAAGTTGTCAGGGTTAGAGGTTCCAAGTCTGTTCTATTCATTCTATTTACCAGTCAAGTTGTCAGGGTTAGAGGTTCCAAGCCTGTTCTATTCATTCTAATTACCAGTCAAGTTGTCAGGGTGAGAGGTTCCAAGTCTGTTCTATTCATTCTATTTACCAGTCAAGTTGTCAGGGTGAGAGGTTCCAAGTCTGTTCTATTCATTCTATTTACCAGTCAAGTTGTCAGGGTTAGAGGTTCCAAGCCTGTTCTATTCATTCTATTTACCAGTCAAGTTGTCAGGGTTAGAGGTTCCAAGCCTGTTCTATTCATTCTATTTACCAGTCAAGTTGTCAGGGTTAGAGGTTCCAAGCCTGTTCTATTCATTCTATTTACCAGTCAAGTTGTCAGGGTGAGAGGTTCCAAGCCTGTTCTATTCATTCTATTTACCAGTCAAGTTGTCAGGGTGAGAGGTTCTATTCATTCTATTTACCAGTCAAGTTGTCAGGGTGAGAGGTTCCAAGTCTGTTCTATTCATTCTATTTACCAGTCAAGTTGTCAGGGTGAGAGGTTCTATTCATTCTATTTACCAGTCAAGTTGTCAGGGTGAGAGGTTCTATTCATTCTATTTACCAGTCAAGTTGTCAGGGTGAGAGGTTCTATTCATTCTATTTACCAGTCAAGTTGTCAGGGTGAGAGGTTCTATTCATTCTATTTACCAGTCAAGTTGTCAGGGTGAGAGGTTCTATTCATTCTATTTACCAGTCATGTTGTCAGGGTGAGAGGTTCTATTCATTCTATTTACCAGTCAAGTTGTCAGGGTGAGAGGTTCTATTCATTCTATTTACCAGTCAAGTTGTCAGTGTGAGAGGTTCTATTCATTCTATTTACCAGTCAAGTTGTCAGGGTGAGAGGTTCTATTCATTCTATTTACCAGTCAAGTTGTCAGGGTGAGAGGTTCTATTCATTCTATTTACCAGTCAAGTTGTCAGGGTGAGAGGTTCTATTCATTCTATTTACCAGTCAAGTTGTCAGGGTGAGAGGTTCTATTCATTCTATTTACCAGTCAAGTTGTCAGGGTGAGAGGTTCTATTCATTCTATTTACCAGTCATATTACCAGGGTTAGAGGTTCTATTCATTCTATTTACCAGTCAAGTTGTCAGGGTGAAAGGTTCTATTCATTCTATTTACCAGTCAAGTTGTCAGGGTGAGAGGTTCTATTCATTCTATTTACCAGTCAAGTTGTCAGGGTGAGAGGTTCTATTCATTCTATTTACCAGTCATATTACCAGGGTTAGAGGTTCTATTCATTCTATTTACCAGTCAAGTTGTCAGGGTGAAAGGTTCTATTCATTCTATTTACCAGTCAAGTTGTCAGGGTGAGAGGTTCTATTCATTCTATTTACCAGTCAAGTTGTCAGGGTGAGAGGTTCTATTCATTCTATTTACCAGTCATATTACCAGGGTTAGAGGTTCTATTCATTCTATTTACCAGTCAAGTTGTCAGGGTGAGAGGTTCTATTCATTCTATTTACCAGTCATATTACCAGGGTGAGAGGTTCTATTCATTCTATTTACCAGTCATATTACCAGGGTGAGAGGTTCTATTCATTCTATTTACCAGTCATATTACCAGGGTTACAGGTTCTATTCATTCTATTTACCAGTCATATTACCAGGGTTAGAGGTTCTATTCATTCTATTTACCAGTCAAGTTGTCAGGGTGAGAGGTTCTATTCATTCTATTTACCAGTCATATTACCAGGGTGAGAGGTTCTATTCATTCTATTTACCAGTCAAGTTGTCAGGGTGAGAGGTTCTATTCATTCTATTTACCAGTCAAGTTGTCAGGGTGAGAGGTTCTATTCATTCTATTTACCAGTCATATTACCAGGGTTAGAGGTTCTATTCATTCTATTTACCAGTCAAGTTGTCAGGGTGAGAGGTTCTATTCATTCTATTTACCAGTCATATTACCAGGGTTAGAGGTTCTATTCATTCTATTTACCAGTCATATTACCAGGGTTACAGGTTCTATTCATTCTATTTACCAGTCATATTACCAGGGTTACAGGTTCTATTCATTCTATTTACCAGTCATATTACCAGGGTTAGAGGTTCTATTCATTCTATTTACCAGTCATATTACCAGGGTTAGAGGTTCTATTCATTCTATTTACCAGTCAAGTTGTCAGGGTGAGAGGTTCTATTCATTCTATTTACCAGTCAAGTTGTCAGGGTGAGAGGTTCTATTCATTCTATTTACCAGTCATATTACCAGGGTTAGAGGTTCTATTCATTCTATTTACCAGTCAAGTTGTCAGGGTGAGAGGTTCTATTCATTCTATTTACCAGTCATATTACCAGGGTGAGAGGTTCTATTCATTCTATTTACCAGTCATATTACCAGGGTGAGAGGTTCTATTCATTCTATTTACCAGTCATATTACCAGGGTTACAGGTTCTATTCATTCTATTTACCAGTCATATTACCAGGGTTAGAGGTTCTATTCATTCTATTTACCAGTCAAGTTGTCAGGGTGAGAGGTTCTATTCATTCTATTTACCAGTCATATTACCAGGGTGAGAGGTTCTATTCATTCTATTTACCAGTCAAGTTGTCAGGGTGAGAGGTTCTATTCATTCTATTTACCAGTCAAGTTGTCAGGGTGAGAGGTTCTATTCATTCTATTTACCAGTCATATTACCAGGGTTAGAGGTTCTATTCATTCTATTTACCAGTCAAGTTGTCAGGGTGAGAGGTTCTATTCATTCTATTTACCAGTCATATTACCAGGGTGAGAGGTTCTATTCATTCTATTTACCAGTCATATTACCAGGGTGAGAGGTTCTATTCATTCTATTTACCAGTCATATTACCAGGGTTAGAGGTTCTATTCATTCTATTTACCAGTCAAGTTGTCAGGGTGAGAGGTTCTATTCATTCTATTTACCAGTCATATTACCAGGGTGAGAGGTTCTATTCATTCTATTTACCAGTCATATTACCAGGGTGAGAGGTTCTATTCATTCTATTTACCAGTCAAGTTGTCAGGGTGAGAGGTTCTATTCATTCTATTTACCAGTCATATTACCAGGGTTAGAGGTTCTATTCATTCTATTTACCAGTCATATTACCAGGGTTACAGGTTCTATTCATTCTATTTACCAGTCATATTACCCAGGGTTACAGGTTCTATTCATTCTATTTACCAGTCATATTACCAGGGTTAGAGGTTCTATTCATGGTGGTCCTTCTGTAGCTCAGTTGGTAGAGCATGGCGCTTGTAACGCCAGGGTAGTGGGTTTGATTCCCGGGACCACCCATACGTAGAATGTATGCACACATGACTGTAAGTCGCTTTGGATAAAAGCGTCTGCTAAATGGCATATATATTTACCAGTCATATTACCAGGGTTAGAGGTTCTATTCATTCTATTTACCAGTCATATTACCAGGGTTAGAGGTTCTATTCATTCTATTTACCAGTCATATTACCAGGGTTACAGGTTCTATTCATTCTATTTACCAGTCAAGTTGTC
>NW_025746699.1:0-15000 GCF_021184085.1 Oncorhynchus gorbuscha
CTACTTTAGACCAGTGCCCTATTCCCTACATAGTGCACTACTTTAGACCAGAGCCCTATTCCCTACATAGTGCACTACTTTAGACCAGAGACCTATTCCCTATATAGTGCTACTTTAGACCAGTGCCCTATTCCCTACATAGTGCACTACTTTAGACCAGTGCCCTATTCCTATATAGTGCACTACTTTAGACAGAGCCCTATTCCCTACATAGTGCACTACTTTAGACCAGAGACCTATTCCTATGTGTTCACTACTTTAGACCAGAGACCTATTCCCTACATAGTGCTACTTTGAATAGGGACTTTCTTCTATGTGGTGCACTACTTTAGACCAGTGACCTATTCCCTATGTAGTGCACTACTTTAGACCAGTGCCCTATTCCCTATAGTGCACTACTTTAGACAGTGCCCTATTCCCTACATAGTGCACTACTTTAGACCAGTGCCTATTCCCTACATAGTGCACTACTTTGACCAGAGACCTATTCCCTATGTAGTGCACTACTTTGGATCAGTGCCCTATTCCTACATAGTGCACTACTTTAGACCAGTGCCCTATTCCTACATAGTGCACTACTTTAGACCAGTGCCCTATTCCTATATAGTGCACTACTTTAGACCAGTGCCTATTCCTATTCCTACTTTGGACCAGAGCCCTATTTCCTATTCTACTTTAGACCAGAGCCCTGTTCCCTACATAGTGCACTTGGACCAGTGCCCTATTCCTATATAGTGCACTACTTTGGACCAGTGCCCTATTCTACATGGTGCACTACTTTGAACCAGTGCCCTATTCCTACATGGTGCACTACTTTGACCAGAGACCTATTCCTACATAGTGCACTACTTTAGACCAGAGACCTATTCCTATGTAGTGCACTACTTTGACCAGTGCCCTATTCCTACATAGTGCACTACTTTAGACCAGTGCCCTATTCCTATATAGTGCACTACTTTAGACCAGTGCCTATTCCTATATAGTGCACTACTTTGAACCAGTGCCCTATTCCTATATAGTGCACTACTTTGACCAGTGCCCTATTCCCTATATAGTGCACTACTTTGACCAGTGCCCTATTCCCTATATAGTGCACTACTTTAGACCAGTGCCCTATTCCCTATATAGTGCACTACTTTTAGACCAGTGCCCTATTCCTACATAGTGCACTACTTTGACCAGTGCCCACTATTCCTATATAGTGCACTACTTTGACCAGTGCCCTATTCCCTACATAGTGCACTACTTTTTAGACCAGTGCCCTATTCCCTACATAGTGCACTACTTTAGACCAGTGCCTATTCCTACATAGTGCACTACTTTAGACCAGAGCCCTATTCCCTACATAGTTTACTTTAGACCAGTACCCTATTCCCTACATAGTGCACTACTTTGACCAGAGACCTATTCCCTACATAGTGCACTACTTTAGACCAGTGCCCTATTCCCTATTCCTGCTACATAGTGCACATAGTGCACTACTTTAGACCAGTGACCTATTCCTATGTAGTGCACTACTTTAGACCAGTGCCCTATTCCCTACATAGTGCTACTTTGGACCAGAGACCTATTCCTACATAGTGCACTACTTTAGACCAGAGACCTATTCCTACATAGTGCACTACTTTAGACCAGAGCCCTATTCCTATATAGTGCACTACTTTAGACCAGTGCCCTATTCCCTACATAGTGCACTACTTTAGACCAGTGCCCTATTCCCTATATAGTGCACTACTTTAGACCAGTGCCCTATTCCCTACATAGTGCACTACTTTAGACCAGTGCCCTATTCCCTACATAGTGCACTACTTTAGACCAGAGCCCTATTCCCTACATAGTGCACTACTTTAGACCAGTGCCCTATTCCCTACATAGTGCACTACTTTAGACCAGTGCCCTATTCCCTACATAGTGCACTACTTTAGACCAGTGCCCTATTCCCTACATAGTGCACTACTTTAGACCAGTGCCCTATTCCCTATGTAGTGCACTACTTTAGACCAGTGCCCTATTTCAGTATGTTATAGTGCATTTCTACTTTAGACCAGAGATAATGCCTATTCCCTAAACTACTTTGACGTGACGTTTTCCCTGAAATTGTTTGACCTGTCTAATTGTTTAGACCAGTGCCAACGTATTCCCTATGATAGTGCACTACTTTGACCAGTGCCCTATTCCCTATATATGTTACAGCAATCACGTCTCAGGTGGATTTCAGTCATGTTACTACCAATTCTTGTTATATTTTAGTTTGAACCATGAAGAGAGAGAGAGAGAGAGAGAGAAAGAGAGAGACGTTTTGAGAGAGAGAAGACAGAGAAGAGAGACAGGGAGAGAGAGACAGGAGATCAGACGGGAGAGAGAGAGACAGGGAGAGAGAGAGACAGAGAGAGAGAGAGAGACAGAGAGAGATAGAAGAGAGAGAGAGACAGGGAGGGAGATAGATAGAGAGAGAAACTCTCCTGTGTAATGTTACTGTCATTTTTATTGTTTATTTCACTTTATATATTATCTACCTCACTTAACACGTTACTACCAATAAAGCCCTGAATTGAATTGAATTAATTGAGAGAGAGAGAGACAGAGAAAGAGAGAGAGAGAGAGAGAGAGAGAGAGAGAGAGAGAGAGAGAGAGAGAGAGAGAGAGAGAGAGAGAGAGAGAGAGAGAGAGAGAGAGAGAGAGAGAGAGAGAGAGAGAGAGAGAGAGAGAGATAAAGACATTGAATTGAATTGAGATAGAGAGAGAGAGACAGAGAGAGAGAGAGAGGGAGAGAGAGAGAGAGAGAGAGAGAGGAGAGAGAGAGAGAGAGAGAGAAGGGAGAGAGAGAGAGAGAGAGACAGAGAGAGAGAGAGAGAGAGAGAGAGAGAGAGACAGAGAGAGACAATAGAGAGACAGAGAGAGAGACAGAGAGAGAGAGAGAGACAGAGAGAGAGAGAGAGAGAGAGAGAGAGAGAGAGAGAGAGAGAGAGAGAGAGAGAGAGAGAGACAGAGAGAGAGAGAGAGAGAGAGAGAGAGAGAGAGAGAGAGAGAGAGAGAGAGAGAGAGAGAGAGAGAGAGAGAGAGACAGAGAGAGAGAGAGAGAGAGAGAGAGAGAGAGGAGAGAGAGAGAGAGAGAGAGAGAGAGAGAGAGAGAGAGAGAGAGAGGGAGAGAGAGAGAGAGAGAGAGAGAGAGAGAGAGAGAGAGAGAGAGAGAGAGAGAGAGAGAGAGAGAGAGAGACAGAGAGAGAGAGAGACAGAGAGAGAGAGAGAGGACAGAGTAGAGAGACCAGAGAGATTCAGAGAGACAGAGAGAGAGAGAGAGACAGAGAGAGACAGAGAGAGACAGAGATTCCTGAGAGAGAGAGAGAGACGAGGCTAGAGAGGTTGAGAGACAGAGAATATGAGATTACAGAAGAAGAGTTGTTGTCAGACTGGACAGAGACAGACAGACAACGAGAGAGTGAGAAGATAGATTTGAGAGAGAGAGAGAGAGAGAGAGAGAGAGACAGAGCAGTCCACATTGTTACAGTCAGAGACATTGAGACAGAGAGACTTCCAGATTAGACAGAGAGATTGTTACAGAGAGAGAGAGAGATCAGACAGAGAGAGAGTTGAGAGACAGAGAGACAGAGATTGTTACATCACTTCCACATTAAGACCAGGAGAGGAGTTACATCAGTGGCACATTGTTTATTACATCATGCCACATTTTACATCATGATCCACATTGGACATCACTAATGTAGTGACCATCACTTCCACATTGTTACATCATCAACGAGGCTACTTCCACATTGTTCTCACATTGTTACATCACTTCCATTGTTACAAAACATTGTTACATCATTACTGGTTACATCACGTCACAGACAACAGACAACGCTGCAATAGATTTGTCTACATAACTTCCAGATTGACATCACTTCCACATTGTTACATCACTTCCACATTGTTACATCACTTCCACATTGTTACATCACGTCCACATTGTTACATCACGTCCACATTGTTACATCACTTCCACATTGTTACATCACGTCCACATTGTTACATCACGTCCACATTGTTACATCACTTCCACATTGTTACATCACTTCCACATTGTTACATCACTTCCACATTGTTACATCACTTCCACATTGTTACATCACTTCACGGAGCCAAACATGGATTTATTTTAATAACGGGGTGTTTTTTTTAATTGAAACATTACCTACAACTGAGACGAACATTTAAAATAAACGTATTTTGCCAAGCGAGAACGAAAGCAGTATTGCCAATACCGTGTCAGTTAAAAAAAAAATCTATGGAGGCATTTTATACAGACTAAACTGTCACGCCCAGTATTGGATTTTAGCAGACCAATAAGTAGGATACCCGCCTTCGGGAAAACAACCTGTTTGTTAAGGAGACACACGAAACCGGTTCCTCATGTAACTTGTCTCTGTTATAATTAGATCATATAGTAACCTACTGGTCTGTTATAATTGCTCATATAGTAACCTACTGGTCTGTTATAATTAGATCATAGAGTAACCTACTGGTCTGTTATAATTAGTTCATATAGTAACCTACTGGTCTGTTATAATTAGTTCATAGAGTAACCTACTGGTCTGTTATAATTAGTTCATATAGTAACCTACTGGTCTGTTATAATTAGATCATAGAGTAACCTACTGGTCTGTTATAATTAGTCATAGAGTAACCTACTGGTCTGTTATAATTAGTTCATAGAGTAACCTACTGGTCTGTTATAATTAGTTCATATAGTAACCTACTGGTCTGTTATAATTAGATCATATAGTAACCTACTGGTCTGTTATAATTAACTTCATAAAGTAACCTAATGGTCTGTTATAATTAGTCATAGTAACCTACTGGTCTTTATAATTAGTTCAATAGTAAACCTACTCAACTGTTAGAAAAAGATCATATAGTCTCCCTTTTCCTGTCTGTTTAGTGTTTAACCTCCCTCCAGTTTTAAGCTAGTTCATATAGTAACCCTCTTCTGTTATAATTAGTTCACAATCCCTACTTCCTGTCTAGACAGCTGACCTCACAATCCAGTTTTCCTGTCTGACAGCTGACCTCACAATGCCTTTTCCTGTCTGACAGCTGACTTGTAAAATCCCTCTTCCTGTCTGAAAGCTGACCTCACAATCCCTCTTCCTGTCTGACAGCTGACCTCACAATGCCTTTTCCTGTCTGACAGCTGACCTCACAATCCCTCTTCCTGTCTGACAGCTGACCTCACAATCCCTCTTCCTGTCTGACAGCTGACCTCACAATGCCTTTTCCTGTCTGACAGCTGACCTCACAATCCCTCTTCCTGTCTGACAGCTGATCTCACAATGCCTTTTCCTGTCTGACAGCTGACCTCACAATGCCTTTTCCTGTCTGACAGCTGACCTCACAATCCCTTTTCCTGTCTGACCTCACAATCCCTTTTCATGTCTGACCTCACAATCCCTTTTCCTGTCTGACAGCTGACCTCACAATCCCTCTTCCTGTCTGACAGCTGACCTCACAATCCCTCTTCCTGTCTGACAGCTGACCTCACAATCCCTCTTCCTGTCTGACAGCTGACCTCACAATCCCTCTTCCTGTCTGACAGCTGACCTCACAATCCCTCTTCCTGTCCGACAGCTGACCTCACAATCCCTCTTCCTGTCTGACAGCTGACCTCACAATCCCTTTTCCTGTCTGACAGCTGACCTCACAATCCCTCTTCCTGTCTGACAGCTGACCTCACAATCCCTTTTCCTGTCTGACAGCTGACCTCACAATCCCTTTTCAAGACAGGCCAGTAAAGGGAATAACCTAATCCAGCAGGGGGGAGAATATCAATAGTGTTTCCTGGATTCCTTGTGTCCCCCCACTCCTCGTCTCCTTCTCAAAACGCATTGGAGAAGGGGTAGGGAACCTCAGACATTGTGCTAAGAGACAGAGACAGAGGCAAGGAGAGATGAAATGAATCAAGGAAATACAATTAAGAATCACCTTATGAAAGATGCAAATAGAAACGCGTAAAAGATATCTCTAAAGTACACAACCATCTCTGCTCCTTTTGGTCCATTTGCTGCACTGAGTTGACAGTGAGGCTATATTCTAGTGGCCACTAGGTGGTGCTAATGGGTCTCTAACAGAGAGCTCTCCAGCTTCATTATTTTCCTCATAGCAACAGATGAGAGTGAATGTCCATCCTTCCAGTCACTGCCACGGAGAGTTCAGTACTGAATGTACAATATAATTCTCATTCATCCCAATGTGATTTTATTATATGAGGGAATACACTTCCTGTCCTGTGTTGAAAGGGTTAATGGAGGACAGTGGATGTGATGTAGATGTTATATGGGTGACAGATCTAGCTGGTGTTCTGTGTGATTAACTCAACCCCTTAGCATTTGATTTAAATAGAGACAGTATGTACTGGTAGCCACTTGTAGAGATGTATAACGGCCAATTAACTATGACGACTATAAACACATATATAAGTGTGTGTGTGTCATTATGTTGTCTAACAATATGGAATATACATAGATAGTCAGGAATACAGCGAGTTCTGTTCTTCTTAGACTATATTCCCTTCGTCGCGCACTACTTTGGACCAGAGACCTAGGGGCCCTGGTTGACAGTAGTGCACTACATAGGGAATAGGGTGTCTTTTGGAACACATACTTAGTTTATGACATCACCTGATGGTTCCTAGAACTCTCAGGATTGATGGTGGATTCCCACCGAGCTCTACATCCACAGATATGAAGACTCCATTATAAACATCTATACATCCACAGATATGAAGACTCCATTGTAAACATCTATACATCCACAGATATGAAGACTCCATTGTAAATATCTCTACATCCACAGATATGAAGACTCCATTGTAAACATCTCTACATCCACAGATATGAAGACTCCATTGTAAACATCTCTACATCCACAGATATGAAGACTCCATTGTAAACATCTCTACATCCACAGATATGAAGACTCCATTATAAACATCTATACATCCACAGATATGAAGACTCCATTATAAATATCTCTACATCCACAGATATGAAGACTCCATTATAAACATCTATACATCCACAGATATGAAGACTCCATTATAAACATATCTACATCCACAGATATGAAGACTCCATTATAAACATCTATACATCCACAGATATGAAGACTCCATTATAAACATCTGTACATCCACAGATATGAAGACTCCATTATAAACATCTCTACATCCACAGATATGAAGACTCCATTATAAATATCTCTACATCCACAGATATGAAGACTCCATTATAAACATCTCTACATCCACAGATATGAAGACTCCATTGTAAACATCTCTACATCCACAGATATGAAGACTCCGTTATAGACATCTGTACATCCACAGATATGAAGACTCCATTGTAAGCATCTCTAAATCCACAGATATGAAGACTCCATTGTAAACATCTCTACATCCACAGATATGAAGACTCCATTATAAATATCTCTACATCCACAGATATGAAGACTCCATTATAAATATCTCTACATCCACAGATATGAAGACTCCATTATAAATATCTCTACATCCACAGATATGAAGACTCCATTATAAACATCTATACATCCACAGATATGAAGACTCCATTATAAACATCTATACATCCACAGATATGAAGACTCCATTATAAATATCTCTACATCCACTGATATGAAGACTCCATTATAAACATCTATACATCCACAGATATGAAGACTCCATTATAAACATCTCTACATCCACAGATATGAAGACTCCATTATAAACATCTCTACATCCACAGATATGAAGACTCCATTATAAATATCTCTATCCACAGATATGAAGACTCCATTATAAACATCTCTACATCCACAGATATGAAGACTCCATTGTAAATAAATCCACAGATATGAAGACTATAAACATCCACATCCACAGATATGAAGACTCCATTATAAACATCTCTACATCCACAGATATGAAGACTCCATTATAAATATCTCTACATCCACAGATATGAAGACTCCATTATAAATATCTCTACATCCACAGATATGAAGACTCCATTATAAACATCTATACATCCACAGATATGAAGACTCCATTATAAACATCTATACATCCACAGATATGAAGACTCCATTATAAACATCTCTACATCCACAGATATGAAGACTCCATTATAAATATCTCTACATCCACAGATATGAAGACTCCATTATAAACATCTCTACATCCACAGATATGAAGACTCCATTATAAACATCTCTACATCCACAGATATGAAGACTTAAAGAACAGAGCGAGAGAGGAGATAGAGAGAGAACCTTTCGGTTGACAGGAGGCGACACATGGAATGGGTTACATGCCTGACTTCACTCTGTGGTTTAAGATAATAGCAGGAACCAGCTGGGAATTACTGGTTCAATACGTGAGCAGATCTGTTTCCATTTATACACCGGAGAAACAGAGAACACAGGAGGCAGCACCAATAGTAGACTAACGATCAAGGGGAAGAGAGGAGGAGAGAGGAGGGAAGAGAGGAGGAGAGTGGAGGGAAGAGAGGAGGGTAGGGAAGAGAGGATGGGAAGAGAGGAGGGGGAGAGATGAGGGAAGAGAGGAGGAGAGAGGAGGGGAAGAGAGGAGGAGAGTGGAGGGGAAGAGAGGAGGGTAGGGAAGAGAGGATGGGAAGAGAGGAGGGGGAGAGATGAGGGAAGAGAGGAGGAGAAGAGAGGAGGAGAAAAGAGGCGGGGAGGAGAGGAGGAGAAGAGAGGAGATGAGGAGAGGAGGGCAAGAGAGGATGAGAATAGAGGAGTCGAAGAGAGGAGGGGAAGACATGAGGGGAAGAGAGGAGGAGAAGAGAGGAGGGGAAGAGATGAGATGAGGGGAAGAGAGGAGGGGAAGAGAGGAGGAGAAAAGAGGAGGGGAAGAGAGGAGGGGAAGAGAGGAGGAGAAGAGAGGAGGAGAAGAGATGAGGAGAAGAGATGAGGGGAAGAGAGGAGGGGGAGAGAGGAGGTGAAGAGAGGAGGAGAAAAGAGGAGGGGAAGAGAGGAGGAGAAAAAGAGGAGGGGAAGAGAGGAGGGGAAGAGAGGAGGAGAAAGAGGAGGGTAAGAGAGGAGGAGAAAGAGGAGGGAAGAGATGAGGAGAAGAGAGGAGGGAAGAGAGGAGGGGAAGAGAGGAGGGGAAGAGAGGAGTGAGAAAAGAGGAGGGGAAGAGAGGAGGGGGAAGAGAGGAGGGAAGAGATGAGGGGAAGAGAGGAAGGGAAGAGAGGAGGGAAGAGAGGAAGGGAAGAGAGGAGGAGAAGAGAGGAGTGAGAAAAAGAGGAGGGGAAGAGAGGAGGGGTAGAGAGGAGGGGTAGAGATGAGGGGAAGAGAGGAAGGGAAGAGAGGAGGGGGAAGAGAGGAGAGGAAGAGAGGAGGAGAAGAGAGGAGTGAGAAAAGAGGAGGGGAAGAGAGGAGGGGAAGAGAGGAGGGAAGAGAAGAAGGGAAGTGAGGAGGGGAAGAGAGGAAGGGAAGAGAGGAGGAGAAGAGAGGAGTGAGAAAAGAGGAGGGGAAGAGAGGAGGGAAAGAGAGGAGGGAAGAGAGGAAGGGAAGAGATGAGGGGAAGAGAGGAGGGGAAGAGAGGAAGGGAAGAGATGAGGGGAAGAGAGGAGGGGAGGAGAGGAGGGGAAGAGAGGAGGGAAGAGAGGAGGGGGAGAGAGGAGGGGAGAGAGGAGGGGAAGAGAGGACAGAAGAGAGGAGGAGAAGAGAGGAGGGGAAGAGAGGAGGGGAAGAGAGGAGGGGAGAGAGGAGGGGGAGAGGGAGGGGAAGAGAGGACGGAAGAGAGGAGGAGAAGAGAGGAGGGGAAGAGAGGAGGGGGAGAGAGGAGGGGGAGAGAGGACGGAAGAGAGGAGGAGAAGAGAGGAGTGAGAAAAGAGGAGGGGAAGAGAGGAGGGGAAGAGAGGAGGGGAAGAGAGGACAGAAAAGAGGAGGAGAAGAGAGGAGTGAGAAAAGAGGAGGGGAAGAGAGGAGGGGAAGAGAGGAGGGGGAGAGAGGAGGGGAAGAGAGGACGAGCAAAGGGGAGGAGAAGAGAGGAGGAGACGAGAGGAAGGGGAGAGAGGAAGGGTAGAGAGGAGGAGAAGAGAGGAAGGGAAGAGAGGAGGGGAAGAGAGGAGGGAAGAGAGGAGGGGAAGAGAGGAGGGGAGAGGGAGGGGGAGAGAGGAGGGGAGAGAGGAGGGAAGAGAGGACGGAAGAGAGGAGGAGAAGAGAGGAGGAGAAGAGAGGAGGGGAAGAGAGGAGGAGAAAAGAGGAGGGGAAGAGAGGACAGAAGAGAGGAGGAGAAGAGAGGAGGAGACGAGAGGAAGGAAGAGAGGAGGAGAAGAGAGGAGGGAAGAGAGGACAGAAGAGAGGAGGAGAAGAGAGGAGGAGACGAGAGGAGGAGAAGAGAGGAGGGGAAGAGAGGACAGAAGAGAGGAGGAGAAGAGAGGAGGAGAAGAGAGGAGGGGGAAGAGAGGACAGAAGAGAGGAGGGGAAGAGAGGAGGAGAAGAGAGAGTGTGTTGTTTTTGACACATACAGACACACATACAGACACATACAGACAGACAGACACAGACACAGACACAGACACAGACACAGACACAGACACACAGACACACAGACACACACACACCCTCCACCCTCCAAGGGTGTATCTAGGTATCCAGACTGTTGGTGTCTGGTGAATGTGAGTGAAAGTGAAAACCTACAGCAGGTCCATGTGATCTGTTTTGTTCTCTGCCAGAGTCTTGTGTTGTAATTCTCTATTACTGTGTTAATATATTTACACTGCTGATTATTTGTAATTATTATTTAACAAGTCAGTTAAGAACAAATTCTTATTGACAATGACGCCAAAAGGCAAAAGGCCTCCTGCAGGGACGGGGCCTGGGTTTTAAAAATTAATTAATTAAATAAATAATAAATATAGAACAGAACAACACAACACTACGTAAAGAGAGACCTGAGACAACACAACACTACGTGAAGAGAGACCTGAGACAACAACACAACACTACGTAAAGAGAGACCTGAGACAACACAACACTACGTAAAGAGAGACCTAAAGAGACAACAACAACACAACACAACACAACACTACGTAAAGAGAGACCTGAGACAACACAACACTACATAAAGAGAGACCTGAGACAACACAACACAACACTACGTGAAGAGAGACCTGAGACAACACAACACAACACTACGTAAAGAGAGACCTGAGACAACACAACACTACGTAAAGAGACCTGAGACAACACAACACTACGTAAAGAGAGACCTGAGACAACAACACAACACTACGTAAAGAGAGACCTGAGACAACAACACAACACTACATAAAGAGAGACCTGAGACAACACAACACTACGTAAAGAGAGACCTGAGACAACAACACAACACTACATAAAGAGAGACCTGAGACAACACAACACTACGTAAAGAGAGACCTGAGACAACAACACAACACTACGTAAAGAGAGACCTGAGACAACAACACAACACTACGTAAAGAGAGACCTGAGACAACACAACACTACGTGAAGAGAGACCTAAGACAACACAACACTACGTAAAGAGAGACCTGAGACAACAACACAACACTACGTAAAGAGAGACCTGAGACAACAACACAACACTACATAAAGAGAGACCTGAGGCAACAACACAACACTACGTAAAGAGAGACCTAAGACAACACAACACTACGTAAAGAGAGACCTGAGACAACACAACACTACGTAAAGAGAGACCTGAGACAACACAACACTACGTAAAGAGAGACCTAAGACAACACAACACTACGTAAAGAGAGACCTGAGACAACACAACACTACGTGAAGAGAGACCTGAGACAACAACACAACACTACGTAAAGAGAGACCTGAGACAACACAACACTACATAAAGAGAGACCTGAGACAACAACACAACACTACGTAAAGAGAGACCTGAGACAACACAACACTACGTAAAGAGAGACCTGAGACAACACAACACTACATAAAGAGAGACCTGAGACAACACAACACTACGTAAAGAGAGACCTGAGACAACACAACACTACGTAAAGAGAGACCTGAGACAACAACACAACACTACGTAAAGAGAGACCTGAGACAACAACACAACACTACGTAAAGAGAGACCTGAGGCAACAACACAACACTACATAAAGAGAGACCTGAGACAACACAACACTACGTAAAGAGAGACCTAAGACAACACAACACTACGTAAAGAGAGACCTGAGACAACACAACACTACGTGAAGAGAGACCTGAGACAACACAACACTACGTAAAGAGAGACCTAAGACAACACAACACTACGTAAAGAGAGACCTGAGACAACACAACACTACGTGAAGAGAGACCTGAGACAACAACACAACACTACGTAAAGAGAGACCTGAGACAACACAACACTACATAAAGAGAGACCTGAGACAACACAACACTACGTAAAGAGAGACCTGAGACAACACAACACTACGTAAAGAGAGACCTGAGACAACAACACAACACTACGTAAAGAGAGACCTGAGACAACACAACACTACATAAAGAGAGACCTGAGACAACACAACACTACGTAAAGAGAGACCTGAGACAACACAACACTACGTAAAGAGAGACCTGAGACAACAACACAACACTACGTAAAGAGAGACCTGAGACAACAACACAACACTACATAAAGAGAGACCTGAGACAACAACACAACACTACGTAAAGAGAGACCTGAGACAACACAACACTACGTAAAGAGAGACCTGAGACAACAACACAACACTACGTAAAGAGAGACCTGAGACAACAACACAACACTACATAAAGAGAGACCTGAGACAACACAACACTACGTAAAGAGAGACCTGAGACAACAACACAACACTACGTAAAGAGAGACCTGAGACAACAACACAACACTACATAAAGAGAGACCTGAGACAACACAACACTACATAAAGAGAGACCTGAGACAACAACACAACACTACGTAAAGAGAGACCTGAGACAACAACACAACACTACGTAAAGAGAGACCTGAGACAACACAACACTACGTAAAGAGAGACCTGAGACAACAACACAACACTACGTAAAGAGAGACCTGAGACAACAACACAACACTACATAAAGAGAGACCTGAGACAACACAACACTACGTAAAGAGAGACCTGAGACAACAACACAACACTACGTAAAGAGAGACCTGAGACAACAACACAACACTACATAAAGAGAGACCTGAGACAACAACACAACACTACGTAAAGAGAGACCTGAGACAACACAACACTACGTAAAGAGAGACCTGAGACAACAACACAACACTACGTAAAGAGAGACCTGAGACAACACAACACTACATAAAGAGAGACCTGAGACAACAACACAACACTACGTAAAGAGACCTGAGACAACAACACACACTACGTAAAGAGAGACCTGAGACAACACAACACTACGTAAAGAGAGACCTGAGACAACAACACAACACTACGTAAAGAGAGACCTGAGACAACACAACACTACATAAAGAGAGACCTGAGACAACAACACAACACTACGTAAAGAGAGACCTGAGACAACAACACAACACTACGTAAAGAGAGACCTGAGACAACAACACAACACTAAAAGAGAGACCTGAGACAACACTACGTAAAGAGAGACCTGAGACAACAACACAACACTACGTAAAGAGAGACCTGAGACAACACAACACTACGTAAAGAGAGACCTGAGAGAAAGAGAGACCTGAGACAACAACACAACACTACATAAAGAGAGACCTGAGACAACACAACACTACATAAAGAGAGACCTGAGACAACAACACAACACTACGTAAAGAGAGACCTGAGACAACAACACAACACTACGTAAAGAGAGACCTGAGACAACAACACAACACTACATAAAGAGAGACCTGAGACAACAAACACTACACTACATAAAGAGAGACCTGAGACAACAACACAACACTACATAAAGAGAGACCTGAGACAACACAACACTACATAAAGAGAGACCTGAGACAACACAACACTACGTAAAGAGAGACCTGAGACAACAACACAACACACTAAAGAGAGACCTGAGACAACAACACAACACTACGTAAAGAGAGACCTGAGACAACAACACAACACTACGTAAAGAGAGACCTGAGACAACACAACACTACGTAAAGAGAGACCTGAGACAACACAACACTACATAAAGAGAGACCTGAGACAACAACACAGCACTACGTAAAGAGAGACCTGAGACAACACAACACTACGTAAAGAGAGACCTGAGACAACACAACACTACATGAAGAGAGACCTGAGGCAACAACATAGCATGGTAGTAACACATGACAACACAGCAAGGCAGTAACACATGACAACACAGCATGGTAGCAACACATGACAACAGGCACAGACAACAGGCACCGACAACAGGCACCGACAACAGACAGACAACAGACACAGACAACAGGCACCGACAACAGGCACCGACAACAGACAGACAACAGACACAGACAACAGACAACAGGCACAGACAACAGGCACAGACAACAGGCACAGACAACATGCACAGACAACAGACAACATACACAGACAACAGACACAGACAACAGGCACAGACAACATGCACAGACAACAGGCACAGACAACAGACACAGACAACAGACACAGACAACATGCACAGACAACAGGCACAGACAACAGGCACAGACAACATACACAGACAACAGACACAGACAACAGACACAGACAACAGGCACAGACAACAGGCACAGACAACATACACAGAAAACATACACAGACAACAGACACAGACAACAGGCACAGACACAACAGACAACAGGCACAGACAGCATACACAGACAACATACACAGACAACAGACACAGACAACATGGCAGACAACAGACAGACAACAGGCACAGACATACAGACAACAGACAACAGACACAGACAACAGGCAG
>NW_025746699.1:17500-20000 GCF_021184085.1 Oncorhynchus gorbuscha
ACATACACTGATACACTGAGACACTGATACACTGAGACACTGATACACTGAGACACTGAGACACTGAGACACTGAGACACTGAGACACTGATACACTGAGACACTGAGACATACACTGAGAAACTGAGACACTGAGACACTGAGACACTGAGACACTGAGACATACACTGATACACTGAGACACTAAGACATACACTGAGAAACTGAGACACTGAGACACTGAGACATACACTGAGACACTGAGACATACACTGATACACTGAGACTTACACTGAGACATATCCTGAGACATACACTGAGACACTGAGACACTGATACACTGAGACACTGATACACTGAGACATATCCTGAGACACTGATACACTGATACACTGAGACACACTGAGACACTGAGACACTGAGACACTGATACACTGAGACATACACTGAGACACTGAGACACTGAGACACACTGAGACACTGAGACAT
This sequence comes from Oncorhynchus gorbuscha, assembly GCF_021184085.1. Classification (NCBI taxonomy): domain Eukaryota; kingdom Metazoa; phylum Chordata; class Actinopteri; order Salmoniformes; family Salmonidae; genus Oncorhynchus; species Oncorhynchus gorbuscha. The sequence continues at coordinate 17,969 of NW_025746699.1, forward strand.
ACACTGAGACACTGATACACTGAGACATACACTGAGACACTGATACACTGACACTGAGACACTGAGACACTGAGACACTGATACACTGAGACACTGACACTGAGACACTGATACACTGAGACATACACTGAGACACTGAGACACTGATACACTGAGACACTGAACCATACACTGAGACATACACTGATACACTGAGACACTGAACCATACACTGAGACATACACTGAGACACTGAGACACTGAGACACTGAGACACTGATACATACACTGAGACACTGAGACATACACTGAGACACTGAGACATACACTGAGACACACACTGAGACACTGAGACACTGAGACACTGAGACATACACTGAGACACTGATACACTGATACACTGAGACACTGAGACACTGAGACACTGAGACATACACTGAGACACACACTGAGACACTGATACACTGAGACACTGATACACTGAGACACTGATACACTGAGACACTGATACACTGAGACACTGAGACACTGAGACACTGAGACATACACTGAGACACTGAGACACTGATACACTGATACACTGATACACTGATACACTGAGACACTGAGACACTGGACACTGATACACTGATACACTGATACACTGATACACTGAGACACTGAGACACTGAGACATACACTGAGACACTAAGACATGAGACACTGAGACACACTGATACACTGAGACACTGAGACACTGAGACACTGAGACACTGAGACACTGAGACATACACTGAGACACACACTGAGACACTGAGACACACACTGAGACATACACTGAGACATACACTGAGACACACACTGAGACATACACGGAGACATACACTGTAACATACAGTGAGACATACACAGAGACATACACTGAGACATACACTTAGACACTGAGACATACACAGAGGCACTGATACACTGAGACACTGATACACTGAGACACTGATACACTGAGACACTGATACACTGAGACACTGAGACACTGAGACACTGAGACATACACTGAGACACTGAGACACTGATACACTGATACACTGATACACTGATACACTGAGACATACACTGAGACACTGATACACTGATACACTGATACACTGATACACTGAGACACTGAGACACTGAGACATACACTGAGACACTAAGACATACACTGAGACACTGATACACTGATACACTGAGACACTGAGACACTGAGACACTGAGACACTGAGACACTGAGACATACACTGAGACACACACTGAGACACTGAGACACACACTGAGACATACACTGAGACATACACTGAGACACACACTGAGACATACACGGAGACATACACTGAAACATACAGTGAGACATACACAGAGACATACACTGAGACATACACTTAGACACTGAGACATACACAGAGACATATACTGAGACATACACTGAGACATACACTGAGACATACACTGAGACACACACTGAGACATACACTGAGACATACACGGAGACATACACTGAGACACTGAGACATACACTGATACACTGAGACATACACTGAGACACTGAGACATACACTGAGACACTGAGACATACACTGAGACACTGAGACATACACTGAGACATACACTGATACACTGATACACTGAGACATACACTGAGACACTGAGACACTGAGACACTGATACACTGAGACACTGATACACTGAGACACTGATACACTGAGACATACACTGAGACACTGAGACATACACTGAGACACTGATACACTGATACACTGAGACACTGAGACACTGAGACACTGAGACACTGAGACACTGAGACACTGAGACACTGAGACACTGAGACACTGAGACACTGAGACACTGAGACACTGAGACACTGAGACACTGAGACATACACTGAGACACACTGAGACATACACTGAGACACTGAGACACTGAGACACTGATACACTGAGACACTGATACACTGAGACACTGAGACACTGAGACACTGAGACACTGAGACACTGAGACATACACTGATACACTGAGAGATACACTGATACACTGATAC
>NW_025746699.1:27500-47500 GCF_021184085.1 Oncorhynchus gorbuscha
TCACATGGTTATCAGATTTCATTGGTCACATACACATGGTTAGCAGATGTTATTGGTCACATGGTTAGCAGATGTTATTGGTCACATGGTTAGCAGATGTTATTGGTCACATGGTTAGCTGATGTTATTGGTCACATGGTTATCAGATGTTATTGGTCACATGGTTAGCAGATGTTATTGATCACATGGTTATCAGATGTTATTGGTCACATGGTTATCAGATGTTATTGGAGTGTAGCGAAATGCTTGTGCTTCTAGTTCCGACAGTGCAGTAATATATCTAACAATTCCCCAACAACTACCTAATACAGACCAATCTAAAGGGATGGAATGAGTATATGTACATATAAATATATGGACGAGTGGCATAGGCAAGATGCAGTAGATGGTATAAGATACAGTATATTCATATGAGATGAGTAATATATAGACTAAGATATAGTATAGAATACAGTATATACATATGAGATGAGTAATGTAAGATATGTAAACATTATTAAAATAGTGATCCATTTATTAAAGTGGCCAGTGATATCAAGTCTGTGTTTATAGGGCAGCAGTCTCTCTGTGTTAGTGACGGCTGTTTAACAGTCTGATGGCCTTGAGATAGAAGCTGTTGACCAGTCTGATGGCCTTGAGATAGAAGCTGTTTAACAGTCTGATGGCCTTGAGATAGAAGCTGTTTAACAGTCTGATGGCCTTGAGACAGAAGCTGTTTAACAGTCTGATGGCCTTGAGATAGAAGCTGTTTAGCAGTCTGATGGCCTTGAGACAGAAGCTGTTTTTCAGTCTCTCGGTCCCTGCTTTGATGCACCTGTACTGACCTCGCCTTCTGGATGGTAGTGAACAGGCAGTGGCTCAGGTGGTTGATGTCCTTGATGATCTTTTTTGGCCTTCCTGTGACATCGTGGTGCTGTAGGTGTCCTGGAGGGCAGGTAGTTTGCATCCAGTGTTGGTTTGAGAGACCGCACCACCCTCTGGAGAGCCTTGCGGTTGAGGGGTGGTGCAGTTTCCGTACTCAAGCGGTGATACAGCCCGACAGGATGCTCTCAATTGTGCATCTGTAAAAGTTTGTGAGGGTTTTAGGTGACAAGTCACATTTCTCCAGCCTCCTGAGTAGAAGAGGCACTGTTGTGCCTTCTTAACCACTCTGTCTGTGTTTGGACCATATCAGTGCTACGGGACGGTGGCCATTTAGTTCAGTTAACTTTGCATTCTTGGGTACAGGAACAATGGCGGCCATCTTGAAGCATATGGGGACAGCAGACTGCGATAGAGAGCGATTGAATATGTCCTTAAACACTCCGCCAGCTGGTCTGCGCATGCTCTGAGGACGTTGCTATGAATGCAGTCTGGGCCAACAGCCTTGCGGACTAACACGTTCAAATGTCTTACGTCGGCCACGGAAGAGGCGAGAGGGGGCCTGCTGTCCTTGTTAGCGGGCCGCGTCGGTGGCACTGTGTTATCTTCGAAGCGGACAAAGAAGGTATTTAGTTTGTCTGGAAGCAAGACATCGGTGTCGTGACTTGGCTGGTTTTCATTTTGCAGTCCGTGATTTCCTGTAGACCCTGCCACATACGTCTCGTGTCTGAGCCGGTGAACTTGACTCCACTTTGTGGTGTTCTTAACGTTTTGTACTAAGTGTCCGTCTCAGTACTTGACCATTCAGTCAGTCGGTACATCAACTACACGGTTTCTTGCTCCTCAGATATGGTAATTACCCATGTTTCCTTGGTGGTTAGTTAGAATAATAAACTACGGACGACCTGGTGGGACTGCTGTCCCTTTGTCTAGTCTCACAAAGAGAGAGGCTTTTCCACGGTCTGTCTGTGGTCTCTGTAGCACGCAGGCCCTGTTGAATTTCAATGGGACGCCCGTCTCTGTCGAGTCTTAAAGAGACAACTAATTAGCAAAAAAAGACGTTGTTTTCCCGACGTATAATTGAAAAAAAAAAAAATGAATTAGTAAGCCATCAGTCGAAAAAGTCAAGATTAAACGTCTTGTCTGTCCGCGTGCCAAATGGACCCCTATTAACCCCATAGGACTCTGGTCAAGCGTAGTGCACGATGTAGGGAATAGGGGCTATTTGGGACACAGAGGATGTCTCTGTGTGTTGTTTTCTCCAGAGCCTCTTCTCTTTGTCAGTTTGTGGTGAACCCGTTCAACGCCTGGTAAACTCTACGGTTTGTTTCCTAATTTAATCTCTCAAACGTTAATTAACTGTTGACAAAGGATACTTGGAGAAAAAAGGTGTGCACGTATGTTTGTTCGCGTGTGTGCATGTGAATGTGTGTGTGTGTGTGTGTGTGTGTGTGTGTGTGTGTGTGTGTGTGTGTGTGTGTGTGTGTGTGTGTGTGTGTGTGTGTGTGTGTGTGTGTGTGTGTGTGTGTGTGTGTGTGTGTGTGTGTGTGTGTGTGTGTTGTTCCCTCTGCCACGTTGACTAAGTTGATCCTTTTATTTCCCAGGGTTTTCAAACTGACAAAACAATAATTGGAATGTATATTTAATGCCTCTTATCTAGAACCTGCAGGAAGAAAGCAGCTCTGATGAAGAGAAGAGTTCATTCTGCAGGTAGGAAGAGATGCTGTGTATGCACAGTGTTGTGAAGAAGGGTCAACAGCACCTCTTCAACCTCAGCAGGCTAAGAGATTTGGCTTGGCACCTAAAACCCACACAAACTTCTATAGATGCACCATTGAGAGCATCCTGTCGTGCTGTATCACCGCCTGGTACGAAAAATGCACTGACGGCAACCGCAGACTCTCAGAAGGTGGTACGGTCTGCACAACGCATCATCGGGGGCAAACTACCTGCCCTCAGGACACCTACAGCACCTGACAGGAATGACATTCATCTCTCTCTCTCTCTCCCTCCATCTCTCCCCTCTCTTTCTCTCCCCTCCATCTCTCTCTCTCTCTCCCCTCCATCTCTCTCTCTCTTCCTCCATCTCTCTCTCTTTCTCTTCCTCCATCTCTCTCTCTCTCTCTCCCTCCATCTCTCTCCCTCTCTTTCTCTCCCCTCCATCTCTCTCCCTCTCTTTCTCTCCCTCCATCTCTCTCTCTTTCTCTCCCTCCATCTCTCTCTCTTTCTCTTCCTCCATCTCTCTCTCTTTCTCTCCCTCCATCTCTCTCTCTCTCTTTCTCTCCCTCCATCTCTCTCTCTTTCTCTCCCTCCATCTCTCTCTCTCTCTTTCTCCCCTCCATCTCTCTCTTTCTCTTCCTCCATCTCTCTCTTTCTCTCCCATCCATCTCTCTCTCTCTCTTCTCTCCCACCTCTCTCTCTCTCTCTCCCACCTCTCTCTATCTTTCTCTCCCTCCATCTCTCTCTCTCTTTCTCTCCCACCTCTCTCTCTCTTTCACTCCCTCTATCTCTCGTTCCTTCTCCAGGTAAAATGACATTGGCATGAGGCTTTGAGAGACCCTGGGTGCATGCAGATTGTATAGCGTTTCCACATGAAGTTTCACTGTGTGTGTGTGTGTGTGTGTGTGTGTGTGTGTGTGTGTGTGTGTGTGTGTGTGTGTGTGTGTGTGTGTGTGTGTGTGTGTGTGTGTGTGTGTGTGTGTGTGTGTGTGTGTGTGTGTGTGTGTGTGTGTGTGTGTGTGTGTGTGTGTGTGTGTGTGTGTGTGTGTGTCTTTGTATGGTCTTCATTCTCTCTAAGCAATTTGATTGTGAGAAGAAGAGAGCCACGTCCTCTGGTGAGAAATCTCTACCTGCTCTGAAGAAGCAGCAGCCTTTAATTAGATGGTTTTAGTATAAGTGTCCCGCCTGCCCCTTCACCATCTCTGTTATCGCGTCCTCTACGACACCCTATCCTATTGTAGTGTCTCTTCGCCATCTCTGTTACAATACGTCCTCTCGACACCCTATCCTATTGTAGTGCACTACATTTAACCAGGCGCCCATAGGGCACTACGTAGAGAATAGGGTTCACTATGTAGGGAATAGTGTGCACTATGTAGGGAATAGGGTTCATTATGTAGAAAATAGGGTTCACTATGCAGGGAATAGGGTGCACTATGGTGAATAGGTGCACCACATAGGAATAGGGTGCACTATGTAGGGAATAGGGAGGCACAACGTAGGGAATAGGTACACTATGTAGGGAATAGGTGCACTATGTAGAATAGGGGGCACAACGTAGGGAATAGGCACTATGTAGGGAATAGGGGCACAACGTAGGAAATAGGTGCAGTACGTAGGAATAGGGTACCTAATGTAGGGAATAGGATGCACTACGTAGGGAATAGGGGGCACAACGTGGGAATAAGGGGCACAACGTAGGAATAGGGTGCACTACATAGGGAATAGGTGCACTATGTAGGGAATAGGGGGCACAACGTAGGGAATAGGGTGCACAACGTGGGGAATAGGGGCCCATCAGGACTGCGTCCCTAAACGTCATGCTGCTGAGGCGTTGCTTTGACAGTGTTCTGCATTGACTCGTTATTGTGAATTTGAATGAGTGCATTCTGTGTGTTGAAGTCAATGGAAGGTAAACTGTTCTGTATCTCACAGGCAGATGGACATTTACACAGCAAGGTTCTCCTTTATGCTGTTTGGAGGAAAATAACGGCATTCTAGTCTCATAATATCAAAGCTGTAGGATTAGATAAACACTGAGAGGTGGTAGGTAACCCAGGCTGTAGGATTAGATAAACCTGAGGTGGTAGGTAACCCAGGCTATAGGTGGTAGGTAACCCAGGCTATAGGATTAGATAAACCCTGAGAGGTGGTAGGTAACCCAGGCTATAGGATTAGATAAACCCTGAGAGGTGGTAGGTAACCCAGGCTACAGGATTAGATAAACACTGAGAGGTGGTAGGTAACCCAGGCTATAGGATTAGATAAACACTGAGAGGGGATAGGTAACCCAGGCTATAGGATTAGATAAACACTGAGAGGGGATAGGTAACCCAGGCTATAGGATTAGATAAACACTGAGAGGTGGTAGGTAACCCAGGCTATAGGATTAGATAAACACTGAGAGGTGGTAGGTAACCCAGGCTGTAGGATTAGATAAACCCTGAGAGGGGATAGGTAACCCAGGCTATAGGATTAGATAAACACTGAGAGGTGGTAGGTAACCCAGGCTGTAGGATTAGATAAACACTGAGAGGTGGTAGGTAACCCAGGCTACAGGATTAGATAAACACTGAGAGGTGGTAGGTAACCCAGGCTATAGGATTAGATAAACACTGAGAGGGGATAGGTAACCCAGGCTATAGGATTAGATAAACACTGAGAGGGGATAGGTAACCCAGGCTATAGGATTAGATAAACACTGAGAGGTGGTAGGTAACCCAGGCTATAGGATTAGATAAACACTGAGAGGTGGTAGGTAACCCAGGCTGTAGGATTAGATAAACCCTGAGAGGGATAGGTAACCCAGGCTATAGGATTAGATAAACACTGAGAGGTGGTAGGTAACCCAGGCTGTAGGATTAGATAAACACTGAGAGGTGGTAGGTAACCCAGGCTATAGGATTAGATAAACACTGAGAGGTGGTAGGTAACCCAGGCTATAGGATTAGATAAACACTGAGAGGTGGTAGGTAACCCAGGCTGTAGGATTAGATAAACCCTGAGAGGGGATAGGTAACCCAGGCTATAGGATTAGATAAACACTGAGAGGTGGTAGGTAACCCAGGCTGTAGGATTAGATAAACACTGAGAGGTGGTAGGTAACCCAGGCTATAGGATTAGATAAACACTGAGAGGTGGTAGGGTAACCCAGGCTATAGGATTAGATAAACACTGAGAGGTGGTAGGTAACCCAGGCTATAGGTGGTAGGTAACCCAGGCTATAGGATTAGATAAACCCTGAGAGGTGGTAGGTAACCCAGGCTATAGGATTAGATAAACACTGAGAGGTGGTAGGTAACCCAGGCTATAGGATTAGATAAACCCTGAGAGGGGATAGGTAACCCAGGCTATAGGTGGTAGGTAACCCAGGCTATAGGTGGTAGGTAACCCAGGCTATAGGTGGTAGGTAACCCAGGCTATAGGATTAGATAAACACTGAGAGGTGGTAGGTAACCCAGGCTATAGGATTAGATAAACCCTGAGAGGGGATAGGTAACCCAGGCTATAGGATTAGATAAACACTGAGAGGTGGTAGGTAACCCAGGCTATAGGTGGTAGGTAACCCAGGCTATAGGATTAGATAAACCCTGAGAGGTGGTAGGTAACCCAGGCTGTAGGATTAGATAAACCCTGAGAGGTGGTAGGTAACCCAGGCTATAGGTGGTAGGTAACCCAGGCTATAGGTGGTAGGTAACCCAGGCTGTAGGATTAGATAAACACTGAGAGGTGGTAGGTAACCCAGGCTATAGGATTAGATAAACACAGAGGTGGTAGGTAACCCAGGCTATAGGATTAGATAAACACTGAGAGGGGATAGGTAATCCAGGCTATAGGATTAGATAAACCCTGAGAGGTGGTAGGTAACGCAGGCTGTAGGATTAGATAAACACTGAGAGGTGGTAGGTAACCCAGGCTATAGGATTAGATAAACACAGAGGTGGTAGGTAACCCAGGCTATAGGATTAGATAAACACTGAGAGGGGATAGGTAACCCAGGCTATAGGATTAGATAAACACTGTGAAGTGGTAGGTAACCCAGGCTATAGGATTAGATAAACACTGAGAGAGAGTTGGTAGGTAACCCAGGCTATAGGTGGTAGGTAACCCAGGCTGTAGGATTAGATAAACACTGAGAGGTGGTAGGTAACCCAGGCTACAGGATTAGATAAACACTGAGAGGTGGTAGGTAACCCAGGCTATAGGATTAGATAAACACAGAGGTGGTAGGTAACCCAGGCTATAGGATTAGATAAACACTGAGAGGGGATAGGTAACCCAGGCTATAGGATTAGATAAACACTGAGGGGTGGTAGGTAACCCAGGCTATAGGATTAGATAAACACTGAGAGGTGGTAGGTAACCCAGGCTATAGGATTAGATAAACACTGAGAGTTGGTGGGTAACCCAGGCTATAGGATTAGATAAACACTGAGAGTTGGTAGGTAACCCAGGCTATAGGATTAGATAAACACTGAGAGGTGGTAGGTAACCCAGGCTATAGGATTAGATAAACACTGAGAGTTGGTAGGTAACCCAGGCTATAGGATTAGATAAACACTGAGAGGTAGGTAACTCCAGGGCTATAGGATTAGATAAACACTGAGAGGTAGGTAACCCAGGCTATAGGATTAGATAAACACAGAGGTGGTAGGTAACCCAGGCTATAGGATTAGATAAACACTGAGAGGGGATAGGTAACCCTATAGGCTATAGGATTAGATAAACACTGTGAAGTGGTTAGTAGGTAACCCAGGCTATAGGATTAGATAAACACTGGGAGAGAGAGTTGGTAGGTAACCCAGGCTATAGGTGGTAGGTAACCCAGGCTGTAGGATTAGATAAACACTGAGAGGTGGTAGGTAACCCAGGCTACAGGATTAGATAAACACTGAGAGGTGGTAGGTAACCCAGGCTATAGGATTACATAAACACAGAGGTGTTAGGTAACCCAGGCTATAGGATTAGATAAACACTGAGAGGTTGTAGGTAACCCAGCCTATAGGATTAGATATACACTGAGAGGTGGTAGGTAACCCAGGCTATAGGATTAGATAAACACAGAGGTGGTAGGTAACCCAGGCTATAGGATTAGATAAACACTGAGAGGTTGTAGGTAACCCAGCCTATAGGATTAGATATACACTGAGAGGTGGTAGGTAACCCAGGCTATAGGATTAGATAAACACAGAGGTGGTAGGTAACCCAGGCTATAGGATTAGATAAACACTGAGAGGTTGTAGGTAACCTGAGCCTATAGGATTAGATTAGATAAATATTGAGAGTTGGTAGGTAACCCAGGCTATAGGATTAGATAAACACAGAGGTGGTAGGTAACCCAGGCTATAGGATTAGATAAACACTGAGAGGTGGTAGGTAACCCAGCTATAGGATTAGATAAACACTGAGAGGTGGTAGGTAACCCAGGGTATAGGATTAGATAAACACAGAGGTGGTAGGTAACCCAGGCTGTAGGATTAGATAAACACTGAGAGGTGGTAGGTAACCCAGGCTATAGGATTAGATAAACACTGAGAGGTGATAGGTAACCTGGGCTATAGGATTAGATTAACACTGAGAGGTGGTAGGTAACCCAGGCTATATGATTAGATTAACACTGAGAGGTGATAGGTAACCCAGGCTATAGGGTTAGATAAACACTGAGAGAGAGGTGGTAGGTAACCCAGGCTATATGATTAGATAAACACTGAGAGAGGTGGTAGGTAACCCAGGCTATAGGATTAGATAAACACTGAGAGAGAGGTGGTAGGTAACCCAGGCTATATGATTAGATTAACACTGAGAGGTGATAGGTAACCCAGGCTATAGGATTAGATAAACACTGAGAGGTGGTAGGTAACTCAGGCTATAGGGTTAGATAAACACTGAGAGAGAAGTGGTAGGTAACCCAGGCTATAGGATTATATAAACACTGAGAGGTGGTAGGTAACCCAGGCTATAGGATTAGATAAACACTGAGAGGTGGTAGGTAACCCAGGCTACAGGTGGTAGGTAACCCAGGCTATAGGTTCAGATAAACACAGAGTTGGTAGGTAACCCAGGCTATAGGATTAGATAAACACTGAGAGATGGTAGGTAACCCAGGCAATAGTCTTAGATAAACACTGAGAGGTGGTAGGTAACCCAGGCTATAGGATTAGATAAACACTGAGAGGTGGTAGGTAACCTAGGCTATAGGATTAGATAAACACTGAGAGGTGGTAGGTAACCCAGGCTATATGATTAGATAAACACTGAGAGGTGGTAGGTAACCCAGGCTATAGGATTGGATAAACACTGAGAAGTGGTAGGTAACCCAGGCTACAGGTGGTAGGTAACCCAGGCTATAGGTTCAGATAAACACAGAGTTGGTAGGTAACCCAGGCTATAGGATTAGATAAACACTGAGAGATGGTAGGTAACCCAGGCTATAGGATTAGATAAACACTGAGATATGGTAGGTAACCCAGGCTGTAGGATTAGATAAACACTGAGAGATGGTAGGTAACCCAGGCTATAGGATTAGATAAACACGGAGAGGTGTTAGGTAACCCAGGCTATAGGATTAGACAAACACTCAGAGGTGGTAGGTAACCCAGGCTGTAGGATTAGATAAACACTGAGAGGTGGTAGGTAACCCAGGCTATAGGATTAGATAAACACTGAGAGGTGATAGGTAACCTGGGCTATAGGATTAGATTAACACTGAGAGGTGGTAGGTAACCCAGGCTATATGATTAGATTAACACTGATCGGTGATAGGTAACCCAGGCTATAGGGTTAGATAAACACTGAGAGAGAGGTGGTAGGTAACCCAGGCTATAGGATTAGATAAACACTGAGAGAGGGTGGTAGGTAACCCAGGCTATAGGATTAGATAAACACTGAGAGAGAGGTGGTAGGTAACCCAGGCTATATGATTAGATTAACACTGAGAGGTGATAGGTAACCCAGGCTATAGGATTAGATAAACACTGAGAGGTGGTAGGTAACTCAGGCTATAGGGTTAGATAAACACTGAGAGAGAAGTGGTAGGTAACCCAGGCTATAGGATTATATAAACACTGAGAGGTGTTAGGTAACCCAGGCTATAGGATTAGATAAACACTGAGACAGAGTTGGTAGGTAACCCAGACTATAGGATTAGATAAACACTGAGAGGTGGTAGGTAACCCAGGCTACAGGTGGTAGGTAACCCAGGCTATAGGTTCAGATAAACACAGAGTTGGTAGGTAACCCAGGCTATAGGATTAGATAAACACTGAGAGATGGTAGGTAACCCAGGCAATAGTCTTAGATAAACACTGAGAGGTGGTAGGTAACCCAGGCTATAGGATTAGATAAACACTGAGAGGTGGTAGGTAACCTAGGCTATAGGATTAGATAAACACTGAGAGGTGGTAGGTAACCCAGGCTATATGATTAGATAAACACTGAGAGGTGGTAGGTAACCCAGGCTATAGGATTGGATAAACACTGAGAAGTGGTAGGTAACCCAGGCTACAGGTGGTAGGTAACCCAGGCTATAGGTTCAGATAAACACAGAGTTGGTAGGTAACCCAGGCTATAGGATTAGATAAACACTGAGAGATGGTAGGTAACCCAGGCTATAGGATTAGATAAACACTGAGATATGGTAGGTAACCCAGGCTGTAGGATTAGATAAACACTGAGAGATGGTAGGTAACCCAGGCTATAGGATTAGATAAACACTGAGAGTTGGTAGATAACCCAGGCTATAGGATTAGATAAACACTGAGAGGTGGTATGTAACCCAGGCTATAGGGTTAGATAAACACTGAGAGAGAGGTGGTAGGTAACCCAGGCTATAGGATTAGATAAACACTGAGAGAGAGAGGTGGTAGGTAACCCAGGCTATAGGATTAGATAAACACTGAGAGAGAGGTGGTAGGTAACCCAGGCTATAGGATTAGATAAACACTGAGAGAGAGAGGTGGTAGGTAACCCAGGCTATAGGATTAGATAAACACTGAGAGAGAGAGGTGGTAGGTAACCCAGGCTATAGGATTAGATAAACACTGAGAGAGAGGTGGTAGGTAACCCAGGCTATAGGATTAGATAAAAACTGAGAGGTGGTAGGTAACCCAGGCTATATGATTAGATAAACACTGAGAGGTGGTAGGTAACCCAGGCTATATGATTAGATAAACACTGAGAGGTGGTAGGTAACCCAGGCTATAGGAATAGATAAACACTGAGAGGTGGTAGGTAACCCAGGCTATAGGATTGCCGTCCTCTCTACAGTGGGATGTGCCTTTTACCCCGTTCAGAGGCACCTACTACCATACACCGTTCAAAGGCACTTAAATCTGTTGTCTTCTTCATTCACCCTCTGAATGGCAACACAGACACAATCCACGTCTCAGTTGTCTCAAGGCTTAAAACTCCTTCTGTAACCTGGTCTCCCCCCTTTAACCTGGTCTCCTCCCCTTAACCTGGTCTCCTCCCCTTTAACCTGGTCTCCTCCCCTTCATCTACACTGATTTGAAGTGGATTTAACAAGTGACCAATCAGGGATCATAGCATTCACCTGGTTTCACCTGGTCATTTTATGTTATGAAAAGAGCAGGTGTTCCTATTTCACCCGTGTATAGTGCACTACTTTGGACCAGAGCGTTAATGGCCCTAGCCAATAGCAGTAGGAAAAGGGGGCATTTTAGGACACGCTCACAGAGAACATGGAAATGCTGGTGAAAAGGGCACTGAGACCTGGAGAAATAACCTCCTTGGAGAATTCTCCGGCACAGAAAAAGCATTTTTCTGCCCACGTAAATCCCACCTAGAGATGGAAATAGAGACAGAGAGAAATAGAGAGAGAGAGAGAGAGAGAGAGAGAGAGAGAGAGAGAGAGAGAGAGAGAGAGAGAGAGAGAGAGAGAGAGAGAGAGAGAGAGAGAGAGAGAGAGAGAGAGAGAGAGAGAGAGAGAGAGAGAGAGAGAGAGGAGAGAGAGAGAGAGAGGAGAGAGAGAGAGAGAGAGAGAGAGAGAGAGAGAGAGAGAGAGAGAGAGAGAGAGAGAGAGAAGACAGGGAGAGAGAGAGAGAGAGAGAGAGAGAGAGAGAGAGAGAGAGAGAGAGAGAGAGAGAGAGAGAGAGAGAGAGAGAGAGAGACAGAGAGAGAGAGAGAGAGAGAGAGAGAGAGAGAGAGAGAGAGAGAGAGAGAGAGAGAGAGAGAGAGAGAGAGAGAGAGAGAGAGACAGAAAGGAGAAAAAGACAGAAAGAGAAAGGTAGAGAGGAGAGTGAGAGAGTGAGAATGAGAAAAAAGAGCGATATCTGCAGAAAGAGAGATTTTCCATGTTTTCTAAATGTGCCACCACCTAGCCTGCGCTCCACAACAAGCATTCACTCTCATTACCTGAAGAAAGACTGTCGCCATTAAATTGAAATGTAATTTGCGAAATTGTGTTTTAATGTAGCTATTCAGTCCGGCCGCCTCAATGCCGGTTTCCGTTGGAACCTCTCCTCGCGGCCATTTAATTGAGCTAATGGAGGAAGCTGCTAACGGTCGGCTCTGGTGACATTTCATCAGGGCTGGTGGTTGATTATCCTCCAGACTGCCGCCGTTGTGTTAAGGCCATAGTCATACAGTGTAGCAGAGACACACACACACACACACTAAACACACACACACTCACTAAACACACACACACACACTAAACACACACACCAAACACACCCACACACTAAACACACACACACTAAACACATACACACACTAAACACACACACACACACTAAACACACACACTAAACACACCCACACACTAAACACACACACACTCACCAAACACACACAAACACTCACTAAACACACACAAACACTAAACACACACACACACTAAACAAACACACACACACTAAACACACAAACACCCACACACTAAACACACACACACACTAAACACACACACACACTAAACAAACACACACACACTAAACACACACACACTAAACACACACACACACACTAAACACACACACACTAAAACAAACACACACACACTAAACACACACACACTAAACACACACACACACACTAAACACACACACACACTAAACAAACACACACACACACACACTAAACAAACACACACACCCACACACTAAACACACACTAAACACACACACACACTAAACAAACACACACACACACACACACACTAAACAAACACACACACCCACACACTAAACACACACACAAAACACACACACACACTAAACACACAAACACACTAAACACACACACACACTAAACAAACACACACACACACACTAAACAAACACACACACCCACACACAAAACACACACACAAAACACACACACTCACTAAACACACACTCACTAAACACACACACAAACACACACACACGCGAAAGCATGGACATGGTTGAGAAACAACCCCCTCCCCAAAACAAAAAAAACAAGCCCACTGTGTAAATGTGTAGACTTCATCCCAGCAGACTGTGACCGATGCTGTCTGGGCCTACTGATTCACCCTGTACACAGTCTGGGCCTACTGCCTCACCCTGTACACAGTCTGGGCCTACTGCCTCACCCTGTACAGAGTCTGGGCCTACTGCCTCACCCTGTACAGAGTCTGGGCCTACTGCCTCACCCTGTACAGACACCCACATGTCTGACACAGTCTGGGCCTACTGCCTCACCCTGTACACAGTCTGGGCCTACTGCCTCACCCTGTACAGAGTCTGGGCCTACTGCCTCACCCTGTACAGAGTCTGGGCCTACTGCCTCACCCTGTACACAGTCTGGGCCTACTGCCTCACCCTGTACAGACACCCACATGTCAGACACAGTCTGGGCCTACTGCCTCACCCTGTACACAGTCTGGGCCTACTGCCTCACCCTGTACAGAGTCTGGGCCTACTGCCTCACCCTGTACAGACACCCACATGTCTGACACAGTCTGGGCCTACTGCCTCACCCTGTACAGAGTCTGGGCCTACTGCCTCACCCTGTACAGAGTCTGGGCCTACTGCCTCACCCTGTACAGACACCCACATGTCTGACACAGTCTGGGCCTACTGCCTCACCCTGTACACAGTCTGGGCCTACTGCCTCACCCTGTACACAGTCTGGGCCTACTGCCTCACCCTGTACAGAGTCTGGGCCTACTGCCTCACCCTGTACACAGTCTGGGCCTACTGCCTCACCCTGTACACAGTCTGGGCCTACTGCCTCACCCTGTACAGACACCCACATGTCAGACACAGTCTGGGCCTACTGCCTCACCCTGTACACAGTCTGGGCCTACTGCCTCACCCTGTACAGAGTCTGGGCCTACTGCCTCACCCTGTACAGACACCCACATGTCTGAAACAGTCTGGGCCTACTGCCTCACCCTGTACAGAGTCTGGGCCTACTGCCTCACCCTGTACGGACACCCACATGTCTGAAACAGTCTGGGCCTACTGCCTCACCCTGTACGGACACCCACATGTCTGAAACAGTCTGGGCCTACTGCCTCACCCTGTACGGACACCCACATGTCTGAAACAGTCTGGGCCTACTGCCTCACCCTGTACGGACACCCACATGTCAGAAACAGTCTGGGCCTACTGCCTCACCCTGTACAGAGTCTGGGCCTACTGCCTCACCCTGTACGGATACCCACATGTCAGAAACAGTCTGGGCCTACTGCCTCACCCTGTACAGAGTCTGGGCCTACTGCCTCACCCTGTACGGATACCCACATGTCAGAAACAGTCTGGGCCTACTGCCTCACCCTGTACAGAGTCTGGGCCTACTGCCTCACCCTGTACGGATACCCACATGTCAGAAACAGTCTGGGCCTACTGCCTCACCCTGTACAGATACCCACATGTCTAACACAGTCTGGGCCTACTGCTTCACCCTGTACAGAGTCTGGGCCTACTGCCTCACCCTGTACAGATACCCACATGTCTGACACAGGTAATGGGACACGCTGGGTTCATACACACTTCTATCTGCGGTCGGGTTATTACTGGGGGCATCAAGCAGACATAAAAGTTTCATTTTTTAACTAGTTCTTCTGAATAACATAAATATATGCATGTGAGAGAACACGCGCCCACACACACACACACACACACGCCCACATCGTCACACACACACGCGCCACATCGTCACACACACACACACACACACACACACACACACACACACACACACACACACACACACACACACACACACACACACACACACACACACACACACACACACACACACACACACACACACACACACACACACACACACACACACACACACACACACACACACACACACACACACACACACACACGCGCCCACACACACACACACACACAACATAAACGCCAACCATAATCAATCAGTCACGTTTGAGCTCCATTTCCTACATATCAAATCATTATATCCAACACCATCTGTCCTTGTACTGAAAGAGATGATCTAACAACTACATTATGTTATCATAGGACACTCACACACACACACACACACACACACACACACACACACACACACACACACACACACACACACACACACACACACAAGTTAAACTTGTTCCCGGAAAAAAGGTAGGCTATGTGAATACATAAATAGGCTATAAAATATGAACTAACGAAATACTGAACGATCCGTCCAGCTCAAATAGGCAACCAAATATAGTCCTAAACAGCTGTCCTAAACCTTGTCTGTTTTTGAATTTTTGAAAATGGAAAGCAGAGGAACAGAAGGACTATCCATTCTGTTCGTGTCGGTTGCGCCTAGGGACCACCTACCGATCTGTATTCTGTCCACTGGTTTTTAAATCCCTCCCTTGTTACGGGACACGGTGGAATCCTATAGGCCGAGAGTCGTACCCACCTCTTCAAATCTATTGGTTAGCGTTGCATCGGTAGGAATGTTTTAACGCACCATGAGTTGAGCAGAGTTTTAGTCCGAGAGAAGCGGTGCAACGGGAATGAACAGACCCGCACGCGCGTAACATAATAATCCAACCGTCAGTTTTCTTTATAAACATTTTTTTTTATTTTTAATGACAAGGACAATTTACACCTACGTTTACAGACAATATGACAATCAAGTGTGGAACGTTTTGAATAGGACTGCTATTATTGAGACATTGACCAGAACCCATCGCTGTCTGTCTGTCTTTTAAACCGGAGAGTGAGAACCGACAAGGACGTGCCGCTATACGGGAACGTGTAACACTGGGCATCAGTGCAGCTCACCGGACCGGTAAACACGTCTCTAATAACCACCGTGGATCTATATTTTCCATTTGGAATATTCACAGCTCTTCTCTCAGAAACATTCTCCTCGAAGAACCCGGTGACTCACCGCGAGCGGAAGGCAAGCCTCTGCATTCTAATCAGCCGCACCGGGAGAACGGAGAGGAGAACGGAACGAGCTCATTGACATTACAGTCATACTTTTTGTGGAGCACTTCTACTTCGGTAGCTGAACCCGCACCACTCGTAGCGCTGCTAGTCTGCGTCGGTCGGAGCTGGTTTGCTGGCTTCATTCTCACCACCCGGAGAAGGAATAGCAGGGTGACAGACCAAGCGACGGGATTGGGTTTTAACATAAACCAAAACCAGGGATTATTTGTATTTTTGTATTTAACCTGATACCTTTCGGTAAGTGGATGTGTTTTACCCTCCTCTGGTCTACTGTCGTAGCGCAGGTGTTTCCTATAGGATTGATATTCTCACCAGGCAGGCTATAAGGCGTTTCAAACGGATAACGGGAGTTTTTACCAAACCTCTCCTGTCTCTCGGTGTTGATGCAACAGCTTCTGAGACGCCAGGAGCCTCGCCAGCCCAGAAGAGCTGGAACGGAATAAATAGGAGGCTTGATTCTAGTCTTGTTTTGTGTCTCGCTAGTTATGACTTCCCTTTGGATCGTTTTATATAGGCGGATTATGCTAATTTGGTAATGCGTGTAAGAGGCTCATTTTAACGCGTTTCTATTCATAAGGGTTACTCAAATCGGGCGGCTATATACCTATTGATTTAGATTTGGCTATACATTTGTCTGTTTCTTTAGTTATAAACTGCCGAATGTGTCACAGGGGAAAAAATGACATATTTATTCATACTTATGACCGTTGTCATCTACATCCTAATAACCCATTTGAATATCCTACTGAAGCGCATGTGTCAGATTTCCTATAACACGCGGGTAGTTTATAGATGACATGTCCATACGATCAAAAGGACAACAACACAAAGCAGTATTGTGTATCATCAGCACTGCGCCTCCCCGACGCTTCTCAAGGTTACCTAATTGACAGACTATCCCCATCCATTGTGGCAATGATTTACGCATTTAGTTGTGCGTTTCATGTTGAAGGACTCAGTCACTGCATATTCACCCATAGCTAAGGATATAATTATCAAGTCAAGGCGGTTCATTATGTCTAGTATATTGCTATATAAATACACTTTATTAACATATAACGCTATTACACCCCTTTGTGTTTCAGGCAAGAGAGCGACAGAGAGAGAGAGAGCACGGGAACGCATAACGGCTATTCTATCCGGTTGGAGACAGACCGGGTTACGATTATTCCTGAGATGAGCCCTAGGCGTTCAACTGAATTTAAATTAGGTGTCCACGAGCACCATCGTTTTCTATAAAGGAAAGGAGAGCGAGAGAGAGAGAGAGAGAAAGGGGAATTTAAATCGGTGCTCTAGAATGACTTCTACATTCCACGATGAACGGAACTGTGTGTTTGATCCTGAATGGTAGAAATCACCCATTTTGTGTTGGAGAAATCAACAGGTCGGAGTCGGAGGTGTAAAAAAAAAATCGCACCAAATTAAAAAACTCTCTCACCGAAGGATGTATCTTTCCATTTTATTTTTCCTTCTCCTTTGGGCTCAAGCCCTGGCTTTGAAAAACTTGAATTATTCCGTTAACGAAGAGCAAGGACCGGGAACGGTTATAGGCAACATTGCTAAAGATGCTAAACTCGGTCTCGGGCAAGGAGGACAAGGGAAAAAATCAAACTTCAGAGTTCTGGAGAATTCAGCACCGCATCTCATCGATGTGGACCCGGAGAGCGGGCTGCTCTATACCAAGCAACGCATCGACAGGGAAACACTGTGTCGGCGGAACCCCAAATGTCAGCTCTCCATGGAGGTATTTGCTAACGACAAAGAGATCTGCATGATTAAGGTAGATATAGTCGACATCAACGACAACTCGCCCACGTTCCCTTCCGATCAGATTGATATTGACATTTCTGAGAACGCAGCCCCGGGCACCCGCTTCCCGCTTACTAGCGCTCATGACCCGGACGCTGGGGAGAACGGGCTAAAAACCTACCAGATCACACGAGACGACTACAATCTGTTTTCTCTGGATGTAAAATCCCGCGGGGACGGAACTAAATTTCCCGAGTTAGTTATTCAACGGCCGTTAGACCGGGAGAACGTAACCATCACACCCTCATCCTAACCGCTACGGACGGCGGGGAGTATCCCAGATCAGGAACCATGCAGATTAATGTGAAAGTTATTGACTCTAACGATAACAGCCCTGTGTTTGAACAGCCCTCTTATGTTGTAGAAATCCCAGAAAACTCCCCACCTGGGAAAGTATTGATAGATTTAAACGCCACAGACCCAGACGAGGGTTCCAATGGTCAGGTGGTTTATTCATTCAGCGGTTACGCCCCGGATAGAATCAGAGAACTCTTCTCTATAGATTCTAGAACGGGAGTCATAAAAATACAAGGAGAGATTGACTACGAGGAGAACCCTATTATAGAAATAGATGTTCAGGCTAAGGATTTAGGCCCTAACCCCATCCCAGGCCACTGTAAAGTAACTGTGAATGTGATTGACAGGAATGACAACTGGCCCTCCATAGGGTTTGTGTCTGTGAGGCAGGGGCCATTAGCGAGGCAGCCCCACCAGGCACGGTCATCGCCCTGGTCAGAGTCACGGATAAAGACTCTGGGAGAAACGGGAAGCTACAATGTAGAGTCTTGGGAACGTTCCGTTTAAACTAGAGGAGAACTACGACAACTTCTACACCGTGGTGACGGACAGGCCTCTGGACAGAGAACAGCAGGACGAGTACAACGTCACCATCGTCGCCAAGGACAACGGCACGCCGCCCCTTAACTCCACCAAGTCGTTCACGGTGAAGATTCTAGACGAGAACGATAACGTTCCGCGTTTCACCAAAGCTGTGTATCTGCTCCAGGTGCCGGAGAACAACATCCCCGGGGAGTATCTGGGTTCCGTCCTCGCTCTAGACCCGGACCTGGGCCAGAACGGAACCGTGTTCTACTCCATCCTCAACTCCAACGTGAGTGGAGGAGATGTCAACACCTTCGTGAACGTGAACGCGGCCAACGGGGCAATCTACGCCGTGAGGTCATTCAACTACGAACAAATCAAATTCTTTGATTTTAAGGTCTTGGCGAAGGATGCTGGGTCTCCTCACCTGGAGAGCAACACCACGGTCAGGGTCAGCGTCTTAGACGTTAACGACAATATCCCCGTCATCGTTCTCCCGCTGCTCCTGAACGACACGGCGGAGATCCACGTGCCACGGAACGTCGGCGTAGGTTACGTCGTCACCACGGTGAGGCGGTCGACAACGATTACGGCGAGCGGGCGGTTGACCTGCGAGATCTCCGACGGTAACGAGGAGCATCTGTTCGAGATGGACCCGGTGACGGGCGAGGTACGGACCGCCCACCCCTTCTGGGAGGACGTCAGCCCCACGGTGGAGCTGATCGTCAGGGTGATGGACCACGGGAAGCCCACCCTCACCACCGCCGCACGCCTCATCGTCAAGGCCTACAGCGGACCCCGCTGCCGGGCGGCGAGCCCCACATCAACGAAGAGCATCACAACTGGGACACCTCGCTGCCTCTCATCGTCACCTTATCCATCATCTCTATGATGCTGCTGGCTGCCATGGTAACCATCGCCGTGAAGTGCAAACGGGAGAACAAGGAGATCAGGACGTATAACTGCCGCATGGCGGAGTACTCTCACCCGCAGCTGGGCAAAGGCAAGAAGAAGAAGATCAACAAGAATGACATCATGCTGGTTCAGGCGAGGTGGAGAACGGGACGCCATGAAGGTGGTGAGCTCCCGTCGCTCGCCACCTCCCCATGTACTTCGATTACCAGACGCGGCTGCCGCTGAGCTCGCCCAGGTCGGAGGTCATGTACCTCAAGCCCACGGCCAACAGCCTGTCGGTGCCCCAGGGACAGGGCCACGGCGTCGGCTGTCACACGTCCTTCACTGGCCCGGTGACTAACACCACAGATACCCCAGTAGCAGGATGTCCATTATACAGGTAGGAACAAGAAACCATTCAACTGGGTTTTTATTGATTTATGTGAACCTTTGTTTGTTTAGGTGACCAGGGAAGAGTCACGT
>NW_025746699.1:50000-80000 GCF_021184085.1 Oncorhynchus gorbuscha
GTTCTATCTGATATATTATTGGGTTGTAACTGATATATTATTGGGTTCTATTTGATATATTATTGGGTTCTAACAGATATATTATTGGGTTCTAACAGATATATTTTTGGGTTCTAACAGATATATTTTTGGGTTCTAACTGATATATTATTTTAGGGTTCTATCTGATATATCATTGGGGTGTAACTGTATAAACCCACTGTATGTCAACTAACCCCTCCCTGAGAAGACTCGGAAGTCCATCAGCTTAGTCTTTATCCATGTGTAATCTGCAGGGTCTCATAGTTCTACCTGTTGTACTACTACAGTGTCTTAATCAGGACTTTAACCTCGTCTGACATGTCTTTAAACAGGCTTAGTGCCACAGACAGAGAGAGACACACTGGAGGGATGAGGCAGTTGTCGGGGGGGGGGGGGTGGGGGGGGGGCTAAGCCAAATCACCCCCTCAGTCCTCACAAAGAGGGTTTAACTGGGAACAGAGAAGAGCAGAGCTTTCCAGAAAAATACACAGCAGTAGTATCTGTAGTCTGTAGCATGTGGCTAGCTGGGGGCTCACAGCAGTAGTATCTGTAGCATGTAGCATGTGGCTTGCTGGGGGCTCACAACAGTAGTATCTGTAGTCTGTAGCATGTGGCTAGCTGGGGGCTCACAGCAGTAGTATCTGTAACATGTAGCATGTGGCTAGCTGGCGGCTCACAGCAGTAGTATCTGTAGTCTGTAGCATGTGGCTAGCTGGGGGCTCACAGCAGTAGTATCTGTAGCATGTAGCATGTGGCAAGCTGACGGCTCACAGCAGTAGTATCTGTAGTCTGTAGCGTGTGGCTAGCTGGGGGCTCACAGCAGTAGTATCTGTAGTCTGTAGCATGTGGCTAGCTGGGGGCTCACGTCATTTTCAGTTCGGTGTCAATGACTCAGGTCATTTCTGGAGTTTCTAGTTGTATGTACAGACCAACGTTCATTTCTATTCTGGTGGACTGACTGAGGTAGGATCATTGTGATGGTTGACGAGGCGTTCCCATGCAGAGCCAACGCTGCCTGTTGTTAGCCCCTCTCAGGATATCCCACATGCCTCTATTGTCAGGCAGCTGCAGGTCAAAGGTGACTCAGAAACTGTTGGTGCTTTCTAAAGGGGCAGGGGTTCACTGCTGGGGGTTTCTGCTGCCTCTAAGGCTCTAGTCTAAAGGTGACTCAGAAACCATTGGTGCTTTCTAAAGGGGGAGGAGTTTCTAAAGGGGGAGGAGTTTCTAAAGGGGGAGGGGTTCACTGCTGGGGGTTTCTGCTGCCTCTAAGGCTCTTGTCTGAAGGTGACTCAGAAACCGTTGATGCTTTCTAAAGGGGGAGGGGTGTCTAAAGGGGGAGGGGTTTCTGCTTCCTCTGAGGCTCTAGTCTCTCCTCCTCCTCCTCCTGTACCAGACCCGCTACTTGACCCTGTACCAGACCCGCTACTTGACCCTGTACCAGACCCGCTACTTGACCCTGTACCAGACCCGCTACTTGACCCTGTACCAGACCCGCTACTTGACCCTGTACCAGACCCACTAGTTGACCCTGTACCAGACCCGCTACTTGACCCTGTACCAGACCCGCTGCTTGACCCTGTACCAGACCCGCTGCTTGACCCTGTACCAGACCCACTAGTATCTCGGGGTTGTGTTGTGTCCCTTCCTTACATTAGTCATACATGCCGTTGTATTGAATTATTTATAAGAGAGAGAGAGAGAGAGAGAGAGAGAGAGAGAGAGAGAGAGAGAGAGAGAGAGAGAGAGAGAGAGAGAGAGAGAGAGAGAGAGAGAGAGAGAGAGAGAGAGAGAGAGAGAGAGAGAGAGAGAGAGTCAAGTAGCGGGTCTCTCTGTCTCTCTCCCTCTGTGTGTGTGTGTGGACAGTAACCTGAAGCTAGGCAGAGCAGAGTGGTGTGGTAGAAACATCAGGAAACAAAGACAGAATCCCTCCTCTATTGATCCAGAGCCACTCTGCCTGTCTGTCACTACAGCCTGGTGGAGAGGGAGGAGGTGGGGGGGGAGGAGGAGGTGGGGAGGGAGGAGGAGTTGGGGAGGGAGGAGGTGGGGAGGGAGGAGGAGTTGGGGAATAAAATACACAAAGACATAAGGAAGTAATATCCTGTCCATCGCACGTCTGCACAAGGACATCTTAAGTTGCTCTCTCCCTCTCTTCCTCCTCTCTCCTTTTCTCCCTTCCCTCCTTCCATGCCTCTTTCTCTCTGTCCCTCCTTGACCGAGCGTGCTGCCCCTACAGCCTACAGTATACAAGTCCCAGTCAGTACTACCTCAACCCTCCACAGTACTACAAGACCCAGTCAGTACTACCTCAACCCTCCACAGTACTACAAGACCCAGTCAGTACTAACTCAACCCTCCACAGTACTACAAGACCCAGTCAGTACTAACTCAACCCTCCACAGTACTACAAGACCCAGTCAGTACTAACTCAACCCTCCACAGTACTACAAGACCCAGTCAGTACTACCTCAACCCTCCACAGTACTACAAGACCCAGTCAGTACTACCTCAACCCTCCACAGTACTACAAGACCCAGTCAGTACTACCTCAACCCTCCACAGTACTACAAGACCCAGTCAGTACTACCTCAACCCTCCACAGTACTACAAGACCCAGTCAGTACTACCTCAACCCTCCACAGTACTACAAGACCCAGTCAGTACTACCTCAACCCTCCACAGTACTACCAGACCCAGTCAGTACTAACTCAACCCTCCACAGTACTACAAGACCCAGTCAGTACTAACTCAACCCTCCACAGTACTACAAGACCCAGTCAGTACTAACTCAACCCTCCACAGTACTACAGCTCTACAGGATACAAAACCCCGTCAGTCGAGTGCAATAAAAAGCCCCAAAAGCCCCTAATTTCATTAGTATGGGACAAGAGAAATCCCTATGCTTGAATGTGGATGATGGAGCAGGGTAATGATGACTAATTCATCTTAAGGCATTGCAGGGTATTACTTAGTGTGTAATCAAGGTTAAAGCCAATCCGGTATGGTGTTCCTTCCTCAAAGCCTAGAGACAGGATTTGGTAATTCATTCAAAGTACAGCATTGAGGCAGTTGAGCCTTGGCTGTCTCTGCAGCGATTGTGAGGATTTTCTACCCAGGTTGCACTGGGGCCTAATGGGGGTAGCGTGTGGCCAGGATATCGGCTCACGGTTGGCGGGCGGTGGAGGAGGAAGAGGAGGAGGTAGAAGAGGAGGAGGAGGTAGAATAGGAGGAGGAGGAGGAGGAGGAGGAGGAGGAGGAGGAGGAGGAGGAGGAAGCAGCGAAAGCTTAGAGCACTAACTGGATTATTTAATGAATGCATCCTAAATGGCACCCTATTCCCTATATATAGTGCACTACTTTAGACCAGAGCCCTATAGAACCCTATTCCCTATATAGTGCACTACTTTAGACCAGAGCCCTATAGAACCCTATTCCCTATATAGTGCACTACTTTAGACCAGAGCCCTATAGAACCCTATTCCCTATATATAGTGCACTACTTTAGACCAGAGCCCTATAGAACCCTATTCCCTATATAGTGCACTACTTTAGACCAGAGCCCTATAGAACCCTATTCCCTATATAGTGCACTACTTTAGACCAGAGCCCTATAGAACCCTATTCCTATATAGTGCACTACTTTAGACCAGAGCCCTATAGAACCCTATTCCCTATATAGTGCACTACTTTAGACCAGAGCCCTATAGAACCCTATTCCCTATATATAGTGCACTACTTTAGACCAGAGCCCTATAGAACCCTATTCCCTATATAGTGCACTACTTTAGACCAGAGCCCTATAGAACCCTATTCCTATATATAGTGCACTACTTTAGACCAGAGCCCTATAGAACCCTATTCCCTATATAGTGCACTACTTTAGACCAGAGCCCTATAGAACCCTATTCCCTATATAGTGCACTACTTTAGACCAGAGCCCTATAGAACCCTATTCCTATATAGTGCACTACTTTAGACCAGAGCCCTATAGAACCCTATTCCTATATAGTGCACTACTTTAGACCAGAGCCCTATAGAACCCTATTCCCTATATAGTGCACTACTTTAGACCAGAGCCCTATAGAACCCTATTCCCTATATAGTGCACTACTTTAGACCAGAGCCCTATAGAACCCTATTCCCTATATATAGTGCACTACTTTAGACCAGAGCCCTATATAACCCTATTCCCTATATAGTGCACTACTTTAGACCAGAGCCCTATAGAACCCTATTCCCTATATATAGTGCACTACTTTAGACCAGAGCCATATAGAACCCTATTCCCTATATAGTGCACTACTTTAGACCAGAGCCCTATAGAACCCTATTCCCTATATATAGTGCACTACTTTAGACCAGAGCCCTATAGAACCCTATTCCCTATATAGTGCACTACTTTAGACCAGAGCCCTATTCCCTACATAGTGCACTACTTTAGACCAGAGCCCTATTCCCTACATGCTGTCTATCTGGCTGAGAAGCTGCTGTGCAGGAATAAACAGCCAACCCCAATACAGTTGCAGGGTTGAGGTGGTTGAAGACTCAGACTGGGCTGATGGCTGTAAATGGCTATAAAATCAGCCTGTAGGTGGCGACAGTCTGCCACAACGTGGAGCAGCACCTCACTAGAGGGGAGAGAAGAGGCTCCGTCATCAAGATGTGAAGCAACAGGAGTTTCCGTTTGATTATAAACCATGTGACTAATGATGAGGGCCATCCAGATGGTTGTGGTGTGAATCAGGTCCATTCTGATCAGACAGGGAAAGAGGGAGATTCCAGACGTGCGATTTCAGCCCTCAGCAGCCTGGCTGTCCTGGGACCACCTCTCTCTCTCTCTCCCTCGTTCCACTTCATGATTGTGTCCCACTTGTTGTTGATTCTTCACAAAAAAATACAGTTTTATATCTTTATGTTTGAAGCCTGAAATGTCGCAAAGTTCAAGAGGGCCGAATACTTTCGCAAGGCACTGTATGTGTGTTTATGTGTAGTGTAATGTGTGTGTGTGTGTATAGTGTAATGTGTGTGTAGTGTGTGTGTGTGTGTGTGTGTGTGTATAGTGTAATGTGTGTGTAGTGTAGAATAGTGTACTGTAGTGTTGTGTAGTCTAGTGTAGTGCGGAGTAGTGTAGTGTGTAGAGTAGTGTAGTGTGTAGAGTAGTGTACTGTAGTGTGTAGAGTAGTGTAGTGTATAGTAGTGTAGTGTAGAGTAGTGTATAGTAGTGTATAGTAGTGTAGAGTAGTGTATAGTAGTGTATAGTAGTGTATAGTAGTGTAGTGTAGTGTAGAGTAGTGTATAGTAGTGTAGTGTAGTGTGTAGAGTAGTGTAGTGTGTAGTGTATAATAGTGTAGTGTAGAGTAGTGTAGTGTAGAGTAGTGTAGAGTGTAGTGTATAATAGTGTAGTGTAGAGTAGTGTAGTGTAGAGTAGTGTAGTGTAGTGTAGTGTGTAGAGTAGTGTAGTGTGTAGTCTATAATAGTGTAGTGTAGAGTAGTGTAGTGTAGAGTAGTGTAGTGTGGTGTGTAGTGTAGTGTAGTGTAGTGTAGAGTAGAGTAGTGTAGTGTGTAATGTAGTGCATAGTGTAGTGTATAATAGTGTAGAGTAGTGTAGAGTAGTGTAGTGTATAATGTAGTGCATAGTGTAGTGTATAATAGTGTAGAGTAGTGTAGTGCATAGTGTAGTGTATAATAGTGTAGAGTAGTGTAGTGCATAGTGTAGTGTATAATAGTGTAGAGTAGAGTAGTGTAGTGTATAATAGTGTAGTGTAGAGTAGTGCGTAGTGTATAATAGTGTAGTGTAGAGTAGTGTGTAGTGTATAATAGTGTATAATAGTGTAGTGCATAGTGTAGTGTAGTGTAGTGTAGTAGTGTAGTGTAGTGTAGTGTAGTGTAGTGTAGTGTAGTGTAGTGTAGAGTAGTGTAGTGCATAGTGTAGTGTATAATAGTGTAGAGTAGTGTAGTGCATAGTGTAGTGTAGAGTAGTGTAGTGTAGTGTAGTGTAGTGCATAGTGTAGTGTAGAGTAGTGTAGTGTAGTGTAGAGTAGTGTAGTGCATAGTGTAGTGTATAATAGTGTAGAGTAGTGTAGTGCATAGTGTAGTGTAGAGTAGTGTAGTGTAGTGTAGTGTAGTGCATAGTGTAGTGTGTAGTGTAGTGTAGTGCATAGTGTAGTGTATAATAGTGTAGAGTAGTGTAGTGTATAATGTAGTGCATAGTGTAGTGCAGAGTAGTGTAGTGCATAGTGTAGTGTGTAGTGTAGTGTAGTGCATAGTGTAGTGTAGAGTAGTGTAGTGTAGTGTAGTGCATAGTGTAGTGTGTAGTGTAGTGTAGTGCATAGTGTAGTGTATAATAGTGTAGAGTAGTGTAGATTAGTGTAGTGTATAATGTAGTGCGTAGTGTAGTGCATAGTGTAGTGTGTAGTGTAGTGTAGAGTAGAGTAGTGTAGTGCATAGTGTAGTGTATAATAGTGTAGAGTAGTGTAGTGCATAGTGTAGTGTAGAGTAGTGTAGTGTAGTGTAGTGCATAGTGTAGTGTGTAGTGTAGTGTAGTGTATAATAGTGTAGAGTAGTGTAGATTAGTGTAGTGTATAATGTAGTGCATAGTGTAGTGCAGAGTAGTGTAGTGCATAGTGTAGTGTGTAGTGTAGTGTGTAGTGTAGTGTAGTGTAGAGTAGTGTAGTGCATAGTGTAGTGTATAATAGTGTAGAGTAGTGTAGTGCATAGTGTAGTGTAGAGTAGTGTAGTGTAGTGTAGTGCATAGTGTAGTGTGTAGTGTAGTGCATAGTGTAGTGTATAATAGTGTAGAGTAGTGTAGATTAGTGTAGTGTATAATGTAGTGCATAGTGTAGTGTAGAGTAGTGTATAATGTAGTGCATAGTGTAATGTAGAGTAGTGTAGTGCAGAGTAGTGTAGTGCATAGTGTAGTGTAGAGTAGTGTAGTGCAGAGTAGTGTAGTGCATAGTGTAGTGTATAATAGTGTAGTGTATAATAGTGCATAGTGTAGTGTGTAGTGTAGTGTAGTGTAGAGTAGTGTGTAGTGTAGTGCATAGTGTAGTGTGTAGTAGTGTAGTGTATAATAGTGTAGTGTATAATAGTGTAGTGTAGTGTAGTGCATAGTGTAGTGTGTAGTGTAGTGTAGAGTAGTGTGTAGTGTAGTGCATAGTGTAGTGTGTAGTAGTGTAGTGTATAATAGTGTAGTGTATAATAGTGTAGTGTAGAGTAGTGTGTAGTGTAGTGCATAGTGTAGTGTAGAGTAGTGTGTAGTGTAGAGTAGTTTAGTGTAGTGCATAGTGTAGTGTATAATAGTGTAGTGTAGAGTAGTGTAGTGTAGTGTATAATAGTGTAGTGTATAATAGTGTAGTGTAGTGTAGTGTATAATAGTGTAGTGTATAATAGTGTAGTGTATAATAGTGTAGTGTAGAGTAGTGTAGTGTGTAGTGTATAATAGTGTAGTGTATAGTAGTGTAGTGTAGTGCATAGTGTAGTGTAGAGTAGTGTAGTGTAGAGTAGTGTAGTGTAGTGTAGTGTATAATAGTGTATAGTAGTGTAGTGTATAGTAGTGTAGTGTATAATAGTGTAGTGTAGAGTAGTGTAGTGTATAATAGTGTAGTGTAGTGTATAGTAGTGTAGTGTAGTGTAGTGTAGTGTAGTGTATAATAGTGTAGTGTATAATAGTGTAGTGTAGAGTAGTGTAGTGTAGAGTAGTGTAGTGTGTAGTGTATAATAGTGTAGTGTATAGTAGTGTAGTGTAGTGCATAGTGTAGTGTAGAGTAGTGTAGTGTAGAGTAGTGTAGTGTAGTGTAGTGTATAATAGTGTATAGTAGTGTAGTGTATAGTAGTGTAGTGTATAATAGTGTAGTGTAGAGTAGTGTAGTGTATAATAGTGTAGTGTAGTGTATAGTAGTGTAGTGTAGTGTAGTGTATAGTAGTGTAGAGTAGTGTAGTGTAGTGTAGTGTGTAGTGTAGAGTAGTGTATAGTAGTGTAGTGCATAGTGTAGTGCATAGTGTAGTGTATAGTAGTGTAGTGTAGAGTAGTGTATAATAGTGTAGTGTATAGTAGTGTAGTGCATAGTGTAGTGTATAATAGTGTAGTGTAGAGTAGTGTATAATAGTGTAGTGTAGTGAAGTGTAGAGTAGTGTAGTGTAGAGTAGTGTAGAGTAGAGTAGTGTAGTGTAGAGTATAGTAGTGTAGTGTAGAGTAGTGTAGAGTAGTGTAGTGTAGTGTAGTGTAGAGCTCCTATAAACTCTAGTCGGGGAGTTTAGTTTTATTTTCTCTCCACTCTGTCAGTACATTAACAACATTACTCTCTCCTAGATACCACATGTCCGTATTACACACACACACACACACACACACACACACACACACACACACACACACACACACACACACACACACACACACACACACACACACACACACACACACACACACACACACACACACACACACACACACACACACACACACACACACACACACACTACATACACACACCTACACACTACATACACCTACACACACCTACACACACCTACACACACCTACACACACCTACACACACCTACACACACACACTACATACACCTACACACACCTACACACACCTACACACACACACACACACACACACACACACACACACACACACACACACACACACACACACACACACACACACACACACACACACACACACACACACACACACACACACACACACACACACACACACACACACACACACACACACTACATACACACACCTACACACTACATACACCTACACACACCTACACACACCTACACACACACACACACACACACACACACACACACACACACACACACACACACACACACACACACACACACACACACACACACACACACACACACACACACACACACACACACACACACACACACACACACACACACACCTACACACTTACACACACACTATACATTGTGACTGGTACATTATTAATGTGAGAATTTCCTCTTCTGCTCATGTGCTCGATGCCTCTCAGCTGGAGGACCAAGTGGTAGACTGGCTCCTTATTCCCTATGGGGCATTTGGTCAAACGTAGTGCACTTCACAGGGAATAGGGAGCCAATAGTTTATTCAGCCAGACTTCTCGGGGGGGCATGGTGACAGAACAAAACACAATGACAGAACAGGACATGGTGACAGAACAGGACATGGTGACAGAACAGGACATGGTGACAGAACAGAACACGGTGACAGAACAGAACACAATGACAGAACAGAACATGGTGACAGAACAGAACACAATGACAGAACAGAACATGGTGACAGAACAGAACATGGTGACAGAACAGGACATGGTGACAGAACAGAACACAATGACAGAACAGTACATGGTGACAGAACAGAACACAATGACAGAACAGAACATGGTGACAGAACAGAACACAATGACAGAACAGAACACAATGACAGAACAGAACACAATGACAGAACAGAACACAATGACAGAACAGAACATGGTGACAGAACAGAACAGGACATGGTGACAGAACAGAACATGGTGACAGAACAGAACATGGTGACAGAACAGAACAGGACATGGTGACAGAACAGAACATGGTGACAGAACAGAACATGGTGACAGAACAGAACACAATGACAGAACAGAACATGGTGACAGAACAGAACATGGTGACAGAACAGAACACAATGACAGAACAGAACATGGTGACAGAACAGAACACAATGACAGAACAGAACATGGTGACAGAACAGAACACAATGACAGAACAGAACATGGTGACAGAACAGTACATGGTGACAGAACAGAACATGGTGACAGAACAGAACATGGTGACAGAACAGAACACAATGACAGAACAGAACATGGTGACAGAACAGAACACAATGACAGAACAGAACACAATGACAGAACAGGACATGGTGACAGAACAGAACATGGTAACAGAACAGGACATGATGACAGAACAGAACATGGTAACAGAACAGGACATGGTGACAGAAGAATGTACATTGTAAGACCAGAGAATGTTTTGTCAGTCCTACACGAGTGTTGTTTATCTCTGGGTGGATGTTTTTTAGGTGGTTATGTCTGTTTCAGTGGAGGTGTGTGTGTGTGTGTGTGTGTGTGTGTGTGTGTGTGTGTGTGTGTGTGTGTGTGTGTGTGTGTGTGTGTGTGTGTGTGTGTGTGTGTGTGTGTGTGTGTGTGTGTGTGTGTGTGTGTGTGTGTGTGTGTGTGTGTGTGTGTGTGTGTGTGTGCAGCACCTCTCTGAGAACCCACCGACACGCCAGCTAGATTTACTCTCATTAATAAGTCATAGAGATGAACCAATCAGAGGCAAGAGGAAGATGTCACCATAAACATCTACCATCTACGGCAACTTGTTTGTGTGCATGGGGGATGAACGGAGGAGGAGTGGGGAGAGAGGGGGGAGAAGAGAAGAGGGAGGAGAGAGGGAGAGGAGGGAGGAGAGAGGGAAGGGGAGGGAGGAGAGAGAGGAGGATGGGGAGGAGAGGGTGGGAGGAGGGCGTGAAGTAGAGAGAGGGAGCGAGGAGAGAGAAGGAGTAGTAGGAAGGAGAGAGAAGGAATAGGAGGAGGGAGAGAAGGGGAGAAGAGAGGAGAGAGGAGGGGAGAGAGAAGGGGAGTGGAGAGAGGAGAGCAGAGAGAAGGGGGTGTGGAGAGAGGAGAGGAAGAGAGATAGAGAGAGGAGAAAGGGGGAGAGGAGAGCGGAGAAAAGGAGGAGAGGAGAGAAGGGGGAGAAGAGAGGAGCGAGGAGGGGAGAGAGAAGGGGGAGTGGAGAGAGGAGAAAAGGGGGAGAGGAGAGAGGAGGTACAGCCTACCTTATTGAATCAGATGAATATCAGCATTCAGAATTCTATTTCAGTTAAACTGTATTTTATATTGATGTTTGCGCTATCTTCAACCCCTCCTCCATCTCTCCTCTCATCCCCCTTTCTCTTCATCCCTCCATCTCTCCTCTCATCCCCCTTTCTCTTCATCCCTCCATCTCTCCTCTCACCCCCCCTTTCTCTTCATCCCTCCATCTCTCCTCTCCCCCCTTTCTCTTCATCCCTCTATCTCTCCTCTCATCCCCCTTTCTCTTCATCCCTCCATCTCTCCTCTCATCCCCCTTTCTCTTCATCTCTCCATCTCTCCTCATCTCTCCATCTCTCCTCTCCCCCTTTCTCTTCATCCCTCCATCTCTCCTCTCCCCCTTTCTCTTCATCCCTCCATCTCTCCTCTCATCCCCCTTTCTCTTCATCCCTCCATCTCTCCTCTCATCCCCCTTTCTCTCCATCTCTCCTCTCATCCCCCTTTCTCTTCATCCCACCATCTCTCCTCTCCCCACTTTCTCTTCATCCCTCCATCTCTCCTCTCCCCCTTCTCTTCATCCCTCCATCTCTCCTCTCACCCCCACTTTCTCTTCATCCCTCCATCTCTCCTCTCATCCCCCTTTCTCTTCATCCCGCCATCTCTCCTCTCCCCACTTTCTCTTCATCCCTCCATCTCTCCTCTCCCCCTTCTCTTCATCCCTCCATCTCTCCTCTCATCCCCCTTTCTCTTCATCCCTCCATCTCTCCTCTCATCCCCCCTTTCTCTCCATCTCTCCTCTCATCCCCCTTTCTCTTCATCCCACCATCTCTCCTCTCCCCACTTTCTCTTCATCCCTCCATCTCTCCTCTCCCCCTTCTCTTCATCCCTCCATCTCTCCTCTCACCCCCCTTTCTCTTCATCCCTCCATCTCTCCTCTCCCCCTTTCTCTGCCCTCTTTCTCTTCATCTCTCCATCTCTCCCTCTCTCCATCTCTCCACCCCTCTCCCTCTCTCCACCCCCTCTCCCTCTCTCCATCTCTCCACCCCCTCTCCCTCTCTCCCACTCTCCACCCCCCTCTCCCTATCTCCACCTCTCCACCCCTTCTCCCTCGCTCCCTCTCGCCACCCCTCTCCCTCTCTCCCTCTCCCCATCTCTCCACCCCCTCTCCGTCACTCTGTCAGTCTTTCCCCCTCTCCCTCCTTCCTCTCTATCTCTCAATTCTTCTTCCTCCCTCCTCTCTATCTCTCCCTTCTTCTCCTCTCTCTCTATCTTCTCCTCTCTCTCTCTCTCTCTCTCTCTCTCTCTCTCTCTCTCTCTCTTTTTCTCCTCTCTCTCTCCCTTCTCCTTTCTCCTCCTCTCTCTCTCTCCCTTCTCCTCCTCTCTCTCTCTCCCTTCTCCTCTCTCTCTCTCTCTCTCTCTCTCTCTCTCTCTCTCTCTCTCTCTCTCTCTCTCTCTCTCTCTCTCTCTCTCTCTCTCCCTTTTACTCCTCTCTCTCTTCCCTCCCTCCTCTCTATTCCTCCCTTCCTGTAAGTTAAGATGCATTTATTTTTGAGACGTTGTTTCTGCAGTAGAGGGAGGGAGGGAGGGATATGAAACTGAGGTGGTTGTTACTCTGCATCAGAGATGGATGTAGATGATCTGAGACTCACGTAGAAATTCAACCATTAGAATAGAAGAAAACATCTAACAGAATGGAGGAGTGAAACCCCTTGTGGTTTACCATATAATAGATATATATTATATAGATACTGGTCTCATCCCGACCCCTTGTGGTTTAACATATAATAGATATATATTATATAGACACTGGTATCATCCCAACCCCTTGTGGTTTAACATATAATAGATATATATTACCTAGACACTGGTCTCATCCCAACCCCTTGTGGTTTAACATATAATAGATATATATTATATAGATACTGGTCTCATCCCAACCCCTTGTGGTTTAACATATAATAGATATATATTATATAGATACTGGTCTCATCCCGACCCCTTGTGGTTTAACATATAATAGATATATATTATATAGATACTGGTCTCATCCCAACCCCTTGTGGTTTAACATATAATAGATATATATTATATAGATACTGGTCTCATCCCAACCCCTTGTGGTTTAACATATAATAGATATATATTATATAGACACTGGTATCATCCCGACCCCTTGTGGTTTAACATATAATAGATGTATATTATATAGATACTGGTCTCATCCCAACCCCTTGTGGTTTAACATATAATAGATATATATTATATAGATACTGGTCTCATCCCGACCCCTTGTGGTTTAACATATAATAGATATATATTATATAGATACTGGTATCATCCCGACCCCTTGTGGTTTAACATATAATAGATATATATTATATAGATACTGGTCTCATCCCAACCCCTTGTGGTTTAACATATAATAGATATATATTATATAGATACTGGTCTCATCCCAACCCCTTGTGGTTTAACATATAATAGATATATATTATATAGATACTGGTATCATCCCGACCCCTTGTGGTTTAACATATAATAGATATATATTATATAGATACTGGTCTCATCCCAACCCCTTGTGGTTTACCATATAATAGATATATATTATATAGATACTGGTATCATCCCAACCCCTTGTGGTTTAACATATAATAGATATATATTATATAGATACTGGTATCATCCCGACCCCTTGTGGTTTACCATATAATAGATATATATTACCTAGACACTGGTATCATCCCAACCCCTTGTGGTTTACCATATAATAGATATATATTATATAGATACTGGTATCATCCCAACCCCTTGTGGTTTAACATATAATAGATATATATTACATAGATACTGGTCTCATCCCGACCCCTTGTGGTTTAACATATAATAGATATATATTATATAGATACTGGTATCATCCCAACCCCTTGTGGTTTAACATATAATAGATATATATTATATAGATACTGGTCTCATCCCGACCCCTTGTGGTTTACCATATAATAGATATATATATTACCTAGACACTGGTATCATCCCAACCCCTTGTTGTTTACCACATTATAGATATATATTACCTAGACACTGGTATCATCCCAACCCCTTGTGGTTTACCATATAATAGATATATATTACATAGATACTGGTATCATCCTGACCCCTTGTGGTTTACCACCTTAAAGATATATATTATATAGATACTGGTATCATCTCAACCCCTTGTGGTTTACCATATGATAGATATACATTATATAGATACTGGTATCGGCATAGCCCTTTGGGGGACTGGTCTTGTGATACTGACTGGATAGGGCACTAAGGTGAAATGTAGTGCACTATTCAGGGAGTAGGGTGGCATTTGAGCCCTGATGACTCTCTCCCTCTCTCTCTCTCTCTCTTTTCCATTTGCCCTGTCAATACCCCCAGGAGGGGTTCAGCCTGAGGAATCACTGTCGTTTCAGCAGAGATTTAGAAGATGAATTTGTCCGTTTGTATAGTATAGTGTTGTGTGTAAAATATTGTCAACGCTTATGGAGGTGGTATGTTTTATTTATCTATAAATTCTCCAAATCCAAGTTCCCCTGTTGAATAATTTAGGAAGGCTGTATAGGCTGGGTAATTTTGACTGCTAGTAGTGTGTGTGCGCGTGTGTGTGTGTGTTGACATGTCTAACTAATCTTATTTGGGACCTGAGGACCACAATTTGACCAAATGGGGATATTTTGTTAATCCCCATGAGGTCAAATGCTATTTATTGGGGGTTTAGGGTTAAGAATTAGTGTTCGGGTTAGAAATTACATTAAGGATTAGGAGCTAGGGTTAGTTTTAGGGTTAGACTCTCTCCTCTCCTTTAAGGGGATTAGATATGTCATGACTTAATGGAAATGCTCTCTACTCCCCTTTGATACCGGGTTATACTACACCTAACCCTGTTGATACCGGGTTATACTACACCTAACCCTGTTGATACCGGGTTATACTACACCTAACCCTGTTGATACCGGGTTATACTACACCTAACCCTGTTGATACCGGGTTATACTACACCTAACCCTGTTGATATCGGGTTATACTACACCTAACCCTGATACCGTGTTATACTACACCTAACCCTGATACCGGGTTATACTACACCTAACCCTGTTGATACCGGGTTATACTACACCTAACCCTGATACCGTGTTATACTACACCTAACCCTGTTGATACCGGGTTATACTACACCTAACCCTGTTGATACCGGGTTATACTACACCTAACCCTGATACCGTGTTATACTACACCTAACCCTGTTGATACCGTGTTATACTACACCTAACCCTGATACCGTGTTATACTACACCTAACCCTGTTGATACCGGGTTATACTACACCTAACCCTGTTGATACCGGGTTA
This sequence comes from Oncorhynchus gorbuscha, assembly GCF_021184085.1. Lineage (NCBI taxonomy): Eukaryota > Metazoa > Chordata > Actinopteri > Salmoniformes > Salmonidae > Oncorhynchus > Oncorhynchus gorbuscha. The sequence goes on from NW_025746699.1 coordinate 65,239, forward strand.
TACTACACCTAACCCTGTTGATACCGGGTTATACTACACCTAACCCTGTTGATACCGGGTTATACTACAGCTAACCCTGTTGATACCGTGTTATACTACACCTAACCCTGTTGATACCGTGTTATACTACACCTAACCCTGTTGATACCGGGTTATACTACACCTAACCCTGTTGATACCGGGTTATACTACACCTAACCCTGTTGATACCGGGTTATACTACACCTAACCCTGTTGATACCGGGTTATACTACACCTAACCCTGTTGATACCGGGTTATACTACACCTAACCCTGTTGATACCGGGTTATACTACACCTAACCCTGATACCGGGTAATACTACACCTAACCCTGTTGATACCGTGTTATACTACACCTAACCCTGATACCGTGTTATACTACACCTAACCCTGTTGATACCGGGTTATACTACACCTAACCCTGTTGATACCGTGTTATACTACACCTAACCCTGATACCGTGTTATACTACACCTAACCCTGTTGATACCGGGTTATACTACACCTAACCCTGTTGATACCGTGTTCTACTACACCTAACCCTGTTGATACCATGTTATTCTACACCTAACCCTGTTGATACCGGGTTATACTACACCTAACCCTGATAGCGGGTTATACTACACCTAACCCTGTTGATACCGGGTTATACTACACCTAACCCTGATAGCGGGTTATACTACACCTAACCCTGTTGATACCGTGTTATACTACACCTAACCCTGATACCGTGTTATACTACACCTAACCCTGTTGATACCGGGTTATACTACACCTAACCCTGTTGATACCGTGTTATACTACACCTAACCCTGATACCGTGTTATACTACACCTAACCCTGTTGATACCGTTTAATACTACACCTAACCCTGTTGATACCGGGTTATACTACACCTAACCCTGTTGATACCGTGTTATACTACACCTAACCCTGTTGATACTGTGTTATACTACACCTAACCCTGTTGATACCGGGTTATACTACACCTAACCCTGTTGATACCGTGTTATACTACACCTAACCCTGTTGATACCGGGTTATACTACACCTAACTCTGATACCGTGTTATACTACACCTAACCCTGTTGATACCGTGTTATACTACACCTAACCCTGTAGATACTGTGTTATACTACACCTAACCCTGTTGATACCGGGTTATACTACACCTAACCCTGTTGATACCGTGTTCTACTACACCTAACCCTGTTGATACTGTGTTATACTACACCTAACCCTGTTGATACCATGGTATACTACACCTAACTCTGATACCGTGTTATACTACACCTAACCCTGTTGATACTGTGTTATACTACACCTAACCCTGTTGATACCGTGTTATACTACACCTAACCCTGTTGATACCGTGTTATACTACACCTAACCCTGTTGATACTGTGTTATACTACACCTAACCCTGTTGATACCGGGTTATACTAACCTAACCCTGTTGATACCGTGTTATACTACACCTAACCCTGATACCGGGTTATACTACACCTAACCCTGTTGATACCGTGTTATACTACACCTAACCCTGTTGATACCGTGTTCTACTACACATAACCCTGTTGATACCATGTTATACTACACCTAACTCTGATACCGTGTTATACTACACCTAACCCTGTTGATACCGTGTTATACTACACCTAACCCTGTAGATACCGTGTTATACTACACCTAACCCTGTTGATACCGGGTTATACTACACCTAACCCTGTTGATACCGTGTTATACTACACCTAACCCTGTTGATACCGTGTTCTACTACACATAACCCTGTTGATACCATGTTATACTACACCTAACTCTGATACCGTGTTCTACTACACCTAACCCTGTTGATACTGTGTTATACTACACCTAACCCTGTTGATACCATGTTATACTACACCTAACTCTGATACCGTGTTATACTACACCTAACCCTGTTGATACCGTTTTATACTACACCTAACCCTGTTGATACCGTGTTATACTACACCTAACCCTGTTGATACCGTGTTATACTCCACCTAACCCTGTTGATACCGTGTTATACTACACCTAACCCTGATACCATGTTAGACTACACCTAACCCTGATACCGTGTTATACTACACCTAACCCTGATACCGTGTTATACTACACCTAACCGTGATACCGTGTTATACTACACCTAACCCTGATACCGTGTTATACTACACCTAACCCTGTTGATACCGTGTTATACTACACCTAACCCTGTTGATACCGTGTTATACTACACCTAACCCTGTTGATATCGTGTTATACTACACCTAACCCTGTTGATACCGTGTTATACTACACCTAACCCTGTTGATACCGTGTTATACTACACCTAACCCTGTAGATACCGTGTTATATTACACCTAACCCTGTTGATACCGTGTTATACTACACCTAACCCTGTTGATACCGTGTTATATTACACCTAACCCTGTTGATACTGTGTTATACTACACCTAACCCTGTTGATACCTTGTTATAATACACCTAACCCTGTTGATACCGGGTTATACTACACCTAACCCTGTTGATACCGTGTTATACTACACCTAACCCTGATACCGTTTTATAATACACCTAACCCTGTTGATACCGGGTTATACTATACCTAACCCTGTTGATACCGTGTTATACTACACCTAACCCTGATACCGTTTTATAATACACCTAACCCTGTTGATACCGGGTTATACTATACCTAACCCTGTTGATACCGTGCTATACTACACCTAACCCTGTTGATACCGTGTTATACTACACCTAACCCTGTTGATACCGCGTTATACTACACCTAACGCTGTTGATACCGTATTATACTACACCTAACCCTGTTGATACCGTGTTATACTACACCTAACCCTGTTGATACCGTGTAATACTACACCTAACCCTTTTGATACCGGGTTATACTACACCTAACCCTGTTGATACCGTGTAATACTACACCTAACCCTGTTGATACCGGGTTATACTACACCTAACCCTGTTGATACCGGGTTATACTACACCTAACCCTGTTGATACCGGGTTATAATACACCTAAGAGAGAGAGGGGTATACACCACAGTCAGTTTGTATATATATGTGTGTGTGTGTGTGTGTGTGTGTGTGTGTGTGTGTGTGTGTGTGTGTGTGTGTGTGTGTGTGTGTGTGTGTGTGTGTGTGTGTGTGTGTGTGTGTGTGTGTGTGTGTGTGTGTGTGTGTGTGTGTGTGTGTGTGTGTGTGTGTGTGTGTGTGCCACCAGCTGTGTTCTGAAGGACTGTAGGTTTTCTAAGCTCATTACTACATGGGGGTTCCCACAGGAGCCTCTTCTGAGTCTCCCTCTGGGTTCTTCCCAGGGATCCTAGGGATAAATGTGACCGACCGCCTTGATTCGGTCTCATGTAGCAACAATTGCAACGGTGCATTTGAGGAAACCATAGGAAAGTTATTCTGCTTTGAAAGTTGATAAATGCGCAACCTCCCTTTTGAGACAATGGCCTTTGAATGTTTCGGTGCACCTGCTGGAGAGCCCTTCTTTGTCTCCACCCCCATTCAGCATCGTTCACACCCTCTTAAGACTTAGCCCCGCCCATCTCTTTATGGGTTGAGCCGAGAGTTCTGTCCTGACAACAGCAGTCAAGCACCCAAGCTAACAGTTGTCACGGTGACATTCACAGTGTTGAATAGGGACTGTCTATACCACAGTGTTGAATAGGGACTGTCCTTATTATAGTGTTGAATAGGGACTGTCCATACCACAGTGTTGAATAGGGACTGTCCTTACCACAGTGTTGAATAGGGACTGTCCTTATTATAGTGTTGAATAGGGACTGTCTATACCACAGTGTTGAATAGGGACTGTCCTTATTATAGTGTTGAATAGGGACTGTCTATACCACAGTGTTGAATAGGGACTGTCCTTATTATAGTGTTGAATGAGGACTGTCCTTATTATAGTGTTGAATAGGGACCACAGTGTTGAATAGTGTTGAATGGGACTGTCCTTACCACAGTGTTGAATAAGGACTGTCCTTACCACAGTGTTGAATAAGGACTGTCTATACCACAGTGTTGAATAGGGACTGTCTATACCACAGTGTTGAATAGGGACTGTCTATACCACAGTGTTGAATAAGGACTGTCCTTACCACAGTGTTGAATAAGGACTGTCCTTACCACAGTGTTGAATAGTGACTGTCCTTACCACAGTGTTGAATAGGGACTGTCCTTATTACAGTGTTGAATAAGGACTGTCTATACCACAGTGTTGAATAGGGACTGTCCTTACCACAGTGTTGAATAGGGACTGTCTATACCACAGTGTTGAATAGGGACTGTATATACCACAGTGTTGAATAGGGACTGTCTATACCACCGTGTTGATTTGGGACTGTCTATACCACAGTGTTGAAAAGGGACTGTCTATACCACAGTGTTGAATAGGGACTGTCTATACCACCGTGTTGAATTGGGACTGTCTATACCACAGTGTTGAAAAGGGACTGTCTATACCACAGTGTTGAATAGGGACTGTCCATACCACAGTGTTGAATAGGGACTGTCCTTATTATAGTGTTGAATAGGGACTGTCTATACCCCAGTGTTGAATAGGGACTGTCTATACCACAGTGTTGAATAGGGACTGTCTATACCACAGTGTTGAATAGGGACTGTCCATACCACAGTGTTGAATAGGGACTGTCTATAGCACAGTGTTGAATAGGGACTGTCTATACCGTGGTGTTGAATAGGGACTGTCCTTATTATAGTGTTGAATGGGGACTGTCCTTACCACAGTGTTGAATAGGGCCTGTCTATACCACAGTGTTGAATAGGGACTGTCCTTACCACAGTGTTGAATAGGGACTGTCTATACCACAGTGTTGAACAGGGACTGTCCTTATTATAGTGTTGAATGGGGACTGTCCTTACCACAGTGTTGAATAGGGACTGTCTATACCACAGTGTTGAATAGTGACTGTCTATACCACAGTGTTGAATGGGGACTGTCCTTACCACAGTGTTGAATAGGGACTGTCCATACCACAGTGTTGAATAGGGACTGTCTATAGCACAGTGTTGAATAGGGACTGTCTATACCGTGGTGTTGAATAGGGACTGTCCTTATTATAGTGTTGAATGGGGACTGTCCTTACCACAGTGTTGAATAGGGCCTGTCTATACCACAGTGTTGAATAGGGACTGTCCTTACCACAGTGTTGAATAGGGACTGTCTATACCACAGTGTTGAACAGGGACTGTCCTTATTATAGTGTTGAATGGGGACTGTCCTTACCACAGTGTTGAATAGGGACTGTCTATACCACAGTGTTGAATAGTGACTGTCTATACCACAGTGTTGAATGGGGACTGTCCTTACCACAGTGTTGAATAGGGACTGTCCTTACCACAGTGTTGAATAGGGACTGTCTATACCACAGTGTTGAATAGTGACTGTCTATACCACAGTGTTGAATAGTGACTGTCTATACCACAGTGTTGAATAGGGACTGTCTATACCACAGTGTTGAATAGGGACTGTCCATAGCACAGTGTTGAATAGGGACTGTCTATACCACAGTGTTGAATAGGCACTGTCCATAGCACAGTGTTGAATAGGGACTGTCTATACCACAGTGTTGAATAGTGACTGTCTATACCACAGTGTTGAATGGGGACTGTCCTTACCACAGTGTTGAATAGGGACTGTCCTTACCACCGTGTTGAATAGGGACTGTCTATACCACAGTGTTGAATAGTGACTGTCTATACCACAGTGTTGAATAGTGACTGTCTATACCACAGTGTTGAATAGGGACTGTCTATACCACAGTGTTGAATAGGGACTGTCCATAGCACAGTGTTGAATAGGGACTGTCTATACCACAGTGTTGAATAGGGACTGTCTATACCACAGTGTTGAATAGGGACTGTCCATAGCACAGTGTTGAATAGGGACTGTCTATACCACAGTGTTGAATAGTGACTGTCTATACCACAGTGTTGAATAGGGACTGTCTATACCACAGTGTTGAATAGGGACTGTCTATACCACAGTGTTGAATAGGGACTGTCTATACCACAGTGTTGAATAGTGACTGTCTATACCACAGTGTTGAATAGGGACTGTCTATACCACAGTGTTGAATAGGGACTGTCTATACCACAGTGTTGAATAGGGACTGTCTATACCACAGTGTTGAATAGGGACTGTCTATACCACAGTGTTGAATAGGGACTGTCTATACCACAGTGTTGAATAGGGACTGTCTATACCACAGTGTTGAATAGGGACTGTCTATACCACAGTGTTGAATAGGGACTGTCTATACCACAGTGTTGAATAGGGACTGTCTATACCACAGTGTTGAATAGGGACTGTCTATACCACAGTGTTGAATAGGGACTGTCTATACCACAGTGTTGAATAGGGACTGTCTATACCACAGTGTTGAATAGGGACTGTCTATACCACAGTGTTGAATAGGGACTGTCTATACCACAGTGTTGAATAGGGACTGTCTATACCACAGTGTTGAATAGGGACTGTCTATTCCACAGTGTTGAATAGGGACTGTCTATACCACAGTGTTGAATAGGGACTGTCTATACCACAGTGTCTATACCACAGTGTTGAATAGGGACTGTCCATAGCACAGTGTTGAATAGGGACTGTCTATACCACAGTGTTGAATAGGGACTGTCTATACCACAGTGCTGAATAGGGACTGTCTATACCACAGTGTTGAATAGGGACTGTCTATACCACAGTGCTGAATAGGGACTGTCTATACCACAGTGTTGAATAGGGACTGTCTATACCACAGTGTTGAATAGGGACTGTCTATACCACAGTGTTGAATAGGGACTGTCTATACCACAGTGTTGAATAGGGACTGTCTATACCACAGTGTTGCTTTGTCAGACCTGCCCTGTGGTTTGTCTTTCTGTGATACTGTATGTTGCTCGTTACTGTTGATCGAATGGAACGTGTTGATATTTATTTTGTCTGTTAAATGTCTGTTTATTATTTCTATTCTGTTCAAGTCCATGTTTTTATTATCAACACCAGTGGTATAACATGAGGTAAGACACATAGACAGCCAGGGGCTCATGCCAGTCAGTCAGTCAGCAGTCAGTCAGTCAGTCAGGGAGTGAGTCAGTGAGTCAGTCAGTGAGTCAGTCAGTGAGTCAGTCAGTGAGTTAGTCAGTCAGTGAGTTAGTCAGTCAGTCAGTGAGTTAGTCAGTCAGTGAGTTAGTCAGTCAGTGAGTTAGTCAGTCAGTCAGTGAGTTAGTCAGTCAGTGAGTTAGTCAGTCAGTCAGTGAGTTAGTCAGTCAGTGAGTTAGTCAGTCAGTGAGTTAGTCAGTCAGTCAGTGAGTTAGTCAGTCAGTCAGTGAGTCAGTCAGTGAGTCAGTCAGTGAGTTAGTCAGTCCGTGAGTTAGTCAGTGAGTCAGTCAGTCACCCAGTCAGTGAGTCAGTCAGTGAGTCAGTCAGGGAGTCAGTCAGTCAGTCAGTCAGTCAGTCAGTCAGTCAGGGAGTCAGTCAGTGAGTTAGTCAGTCAGTGAGTCAGTCAGTGAGTTAGTCAGTCAGTGAGTTAGTCAGGGAGTGAGTCAGTGAGTCAGTCAGTCAGTCAGTCAGTGAGTCAGTGAGTCAGTGAGTCAGTGAGTCAGTCAGTCAGTCAGGCAGTCAGTCAGTCAGTCAGTCAGTGAGTCAGTCAGTGAGTTAGTCAGTCAGTGAGTCAGTCAGTGAGTCAGTCAGTGAGTTAGTCAGTCAGTGAGTTAGTCAGTCAGTCAGTCAGTGAGTCAGTCAGGGAGTGAGTCAGTGAGTCAGTCAGTCAGTCAGTCACCCAGTCAGTGAGTCAGTCAGTCTGTCAGTGAGTGAGTGAGTCAGTCAGTCAGTCAGTCAGTCAGTCAGTCAGTCAGTCAGTCAGTGAGTTAGTCAGTCAGTGAGTTAGTCAGTCAGTCAGTGAGTGAGTCAGTCAGTGAGTCAGTCAGTGAGTCAGTCAGTCAGAGTTAGTCAGTCAGTCAGTCAGTCAGTCAGTCAGTTAGTCAGTCAGTCAGTCAGTCAGTCAGTCAGTCAGTCAGTCAGTTAGTCAGTCAGTCAGTCAGTCAGTGAGTCAGTCAGTCAGTCTCAGTCAGTGAGTTAGTCAGTCAGTCAGTGAGTGAGTCAGTCAGTGAGTCAGTCAGTCAGTGAGTCAGTCAGTGAGTTAGTCAGTCAGTCAGTCAGTCAGTCAGTCAGTTAGTCAGTCAGTCAGTCAGTCAGTCAGTCAGTCAGTTAGTCAGTCAGTCAGTCAGTCAGTCAGTCAGTGAGTCAGTCAGTCAGTCAGTCAGTCAGTCAGTCAGTCAGTCAGTCAGTTAGTCAGTCAGTCAGTGAGTTAGTCAGTCAGTCAGTCAGTCAGTGAGTCAGTCAGTCAGTCAGTCAGTGAGTCAGTCAGTCAGTCAGTCAGTGAGTCAGTCAGTCAGTCAGTCAGTGAGTCAGTCAGTCAGTCAGTCAGTCAGTCAGTCAGTCAGTCAGTCAGTCAGTCAGTCAGTCAGTCAGTCAGTCAAATCAAATCAAATCAAATCAAATTTTATTTGTCACATACACATGGTTAGCAGATGTTAATGCGAGTGTAGCGAAATGCTTGTGCTTCTAGTTCCGACAATGCAGTGATAACCAACAAGTAATCTAACTAACAATTCCAAAACTACTGTCTTATACACAGTGTAAGGGGATAAGGAACATGTACATAAGGATATATGAATGAGTGATGGTACAGAGCAGCATACAGTAGATGGTATCGAGTACAGTATATACATATGAGATGAGTATGTAGACAAAGTAAACAAAGTGGCATAGTTAAAGTGGCTAGTGATACATGTGTTACATAAGGATGCAGTCGATGTTGTAGAGTACAGTATATACATATGTATATGAGATGAATAATGTAGGGTAAGTAACATTATATAAGGTAGCATTGTTTAAAGTGGCTAGTGATATATTTACATCATTTCCCATCAATTCCCATTATTAAATGGCTGGAGTTGGGTCAGTGTCAATGACAGTGTGTTGGCAGCAGCCACTCAATGTTAGTGGTGGCTATTTAACAGTCTGATGGCCTTGAGATAGAAGCTGTTTTTCAGTCTCTCGGTCCCAGCTTTGATGCACCTGTACTGACCTCGCCTTCTGGATGATAGCGGGGTGAACAGGCAGTGGTTCGGGTGGTTGATGTCCTTGATGATCTTTATGGCCTTCCTGTAACAACGGGTGGTGTAGGTGTCCTGGAGGGCAGGTAGTTTGCCCCCGGTGATGCGTTGTGCAGTGAGTCAGTCAGTGAGTTAGTCAGTCAGTCAGTCAGTCAGTCAGTCAGTGAGTCAGTCAGTCAGGCATTTACATTTTTTTAACTCGGCAAGTTAGTTAAGAACAAATTCTTATTGACAATGATGGCCTGCCAGGGAACAGTGGGTTAACTGCCTTGTTCAGCAACCTCTCAGGTACTGGCCCAGCACTCTAACCACAAGGCTATGCTCCCTTCCCCCAGAGGGAATAGGGATTTGCCTGTGATTTATATATACAGTTGAAGTCATAAGTTTACATACATGTTAGCCAAATACATTTAAACTCAGTTTCTCACAATTCCTGACATTTAATCCTAGTAAAAATTCCTTGTCCTAGGTCAGTGAGGATCAGCATTTTATTTTACGAATGTGAAATGTCAGAATAATAGTAGAGAGAATGATTTATTTAAGTTTTTATTTCTTTCATCACATTCCCAGTGGGTCAGAAGTTTACATTACACTCAATTAGTATTTGGTAGCATTGCCTTTAAATTGTTTAACTTGGGTCAAAAGTTTAGCCTGTTCGGTAGCCTGTTCGGTTCGTAGCCTGTTAGCATGTTCGGTAGCCTGTTCGGGTAGCCTGTTCGGTGTGTTCGGGTAGCCTGTTCGGGTAGCATGTTCGAGTAGCCTGTTCGGGTAGCATGTTCAGGTAGCCTGTTCGGGTAGCCTGTTCAGGTAGCCTGTTCAGGTAGCCTGTTCGGGTAGCCTGTTCGGGTAGCCTGTTCGGGTAGCCTGTTCGGGTAGCATGTTCGGGTAGCCTGTTCGGGTAGCATGTTCGAGTAGCCTGTTCAGGTAGCATGTTCAGGTAGCCTGTTCGGGTAGCCTGTTCGGGTAGCCTGTTCAGGTAGCCTGTTCAGGTAGCCTGTTCGGGTAGCCTGTTCGGGTAGCCTGTTCGGGTCGCATGTTCAGGTAGCCTGTTCAGGTAGCCTGTTCGGGTAGCCTGTTCGGGTAGCCTGTTCGGGTAGCCTGAGCTTTCAGCCTGTTCTGGTGGGATGGAGTGTAGACCAATTACAAAGAGAGTTCCAAACCTCTCTGATAATAACAGAGTGGTTTTTAGTTGTCCTCTCCCCACTCAGACCTCTCTGACAATAACAGAGTGGTTTTTAGTTGTCCTCTCCCCTCTCAGACCTCTCTGACAATAACAGAGTGGTTTTTAGTTGTCCTCTCCCCACTCAGACCTCTCCCCATAATAACCCCTCTCAGTCCTCTTTCAGTCCTCTCCTCACTCAGACCTCCCCCACTCAGACCTCTCTGACAATAACAGAGTGGTTTTTAGTTGTCCTCTCCCCTCTCAGACCTCTCTGATAATAACAGAGTGGTTTTCTCAGTCCTCTCCCCACTCAGTCCTCTCCCCACTCAGACCTCTCTGACAATAACAGAGTCCTCTCCCTCCTCTCCCCTCAGTTTTTCAGTCCTCTCTCCCTCTCAGTCCTCTCCCCACTCAGTCCTCTCTGACAAGTCCTCTCCCACAGAGTGGTTTTCCCCACTCAGTTGTCCTCTCCCCACTCAGACCTCCTCAATCTCCCCACTCAGTCCTCTCCCCACTCAGTCCTCTCCCCACTCAGTCCTCTCCCCACTCAGTCCTCTCCCTCCCCCCCACTCAGTCCTCTCCCCACTCAGACCTCCTCTCCCCCCCACTCAGAGTGTTTTTAGTTGTCTCTCCCCAGTCCTCAGTCCCCACTCTCCTCTCCCCACTCAGTCCTCTCCCCACTCAGTCCTCTCCCCACTCAGTCCTCTCCCCACTCCCTCTCCCTCCCCACTCAGTCCTCCCTCCCCACTCAGTCCTCTCAGTCCTCTCCCCACTCAGTCCTCTCCCCACTCAGTCCTCTCCCCACTCAGTCCTCTCCCTCCACTCAGTCCTCTCCCCACTCCCCCCACTCAGTCCTCTCCCCACTCCCTCTCCCCACTCAGTCCTCTCCCCCCACTCAGTCCTCTCCCCCACTCAGTCCTCTCCCCACTCAGTCCTCTCCCCACTCAGTCCTCTCCCCCCCACTCAGTCCTCTCCCACTCAGTCCTCTCCCCACTCAGTCCTCTCCCCACTCAGTCCTCTCCCCCCCACTCAGTCCTCTCCCCACTCAGACCTCTCCCCACTCAGACCTCTCTGATAATAACAGAGTGGTTTTTAGTTGTCCTCTCCCCACTCAGTCCTCTCCCTCCCCACTCAGTCCTCTCCCTCCCCACTCAGTCCTCTCCCTCCCCACTCAGTCCTCTCCCTCCCCACTCAGTCCTCTCCCCTCTCAGTCCTCTCCCCACTCAGTCCTCTCCCTCCCCACTCAGTCCTCTCCCTCCCCACTCAGTCCTCTCCCTCCCCACTCAGTCCTCTCCCCACTCAGTCCTCTCCCCACTCAGTCCTCTCCCCCCACTCAGTCCTCTCCCTCCCCCTAAGTCCTCAGACTCAGTCCTTTTCAGTCCTCTCCCCACTCAGTCCTCTCCCCACTCAGTCCTCTCCCCACTCAGTCCTCTCCCTCCCCACTCAGTCCTCTCCCCACTCAGTCCTCTCCCCTCTCAGTCCTCTCCCCACTCAGTCCTCTCCCCACTAAGTCCTCTCCCCACTCAGTCCTTCCCCCACTCAGTCCTCTCCCCTCTCAGTCCTCTCCCCTCTCAGTCCTCTCCCCACTCAGTCCTCTCCCCTCTCAGTCCTCTCCCCACAGTCCTCTCCCCACTCAGTCCTTCCCCACTCAGTCCTCTCCCCTCTCAGTCCTCTCCCCTCTCAGTCCTCTCCCCACTCAGTCCTCTCCCCTCTCAGTCCTCTCCCCACTCAGTCCTCTCCCCTCTCAGTCCTCTCCCCACTCAGTCCTCTCCCCACTCAGTCCTCTCCCCACTCAGTCCTCTCCCCACTCAGTCCTCTCCCCACTCAGTCCTCTCCCCTCTCAGTCCTCTCCCCTCTCAGTCCTCTCCCCACTCAGTCCTCTCCCCACTCAGACCTCTCCCCACTCAGTCCCCTCCCCACTCAGTCCTCTCCCCTCTCAGTCCTCTCCCAGACCGACCTGGTCTCATAGATTCCCGAAGGAAGGACATTTCCCGTAATTGGTCGAATGTCAATTTTATTTTTCTGACACATTTAATTCCTCCTGGTTCCACGGTTAATTCTCTCTCTGTTTCCATTATGTCTCGTCAAGTACTCTTCCTGTTTGCTAGAAGATTGTGAACTGCCGTGGCTCCAGTGGTCTTATTTTAAATGAAAAACAATCACAGTAAAGGTACTTCATCGTCACCCAGAAAGGATTTTATATTGGGATGAAAACAGCTTCGTTGAACATTTTTGAACAAATTAGTTATAACTAGTTTGTACACTTTCTCAACCTTTATAATCTCATTTGCATTGGAAGAATGACGTGTTCTCCCTGTTAAACATGTCAAATATGTAGGGAGACTGTTGTGAACGAGGTTACCACTATGTCTGGTTACCACTGGTTACCACTATGTCTGGTTACCACTGGTTACCACTGTGTCTGGTTACCACTGGTTACCACTATGTCTGGTTACCACTATGTCTGGTTACCACTGGTTACCACTATGTCTGGTTACCACTGGTTACCACTATGTCTGGTTACCACTGGTTACCACTGGTTACCACTATGTCTGGTTACCACTGGTTACCACTATGTCTGGTTACCACTGGTTACCACTGTGTCTGGTTACCACTGGTTACCACTATGTCTGGTTACCACTGGTTACCACTATGTCTGGTTACCACTGGTTACCACTATGTCTGGTTACCACTGGTTACCACTGTGTCTGGTTACCACTGTGTCTGTAGGGAGACTGTTGTGAACGAGGTTACCACTATGTCTGGTTACCACTGGTTACCACTATGTCTGGTTACCACTGGTTACCACTATGTCTGGTTACCACTGGTTACCACTGTGTCTGGTTACCACTGTGTCTGTAGGGAGACTGTTGTGAACGAGTTTACCACTATGTCTGGTTACCACTGGTTACCACTATGTCTGGTTACCACTGGTTACCACTATGTCTGGTTACCACTGGTTACCACTATGTCTGGTTACCACTGGTTACCACTGTGTCTGGTTACCACTGTGTCTGTAGGGAGACTGTTGTGAACGAGGTTACCACTATGTCTGGTTACCACTGGTTACCTCTATGTCTGGTTACCACTGGTTACCACTGCGTCTGGTTACCACTGTGTCTGGTTACCACTGGTTACCACTATGTCTGGTTACCACTATGTCTGGTTACCACTGGTTACCACTGTGTCTGGTTACCACTATGTCTGGTTACCACTGGTTACCACTATGTCTGGTTACCACTATGTCTGGTTACCACGGGTTACCACTGTGTCTGGTTACCAGTGGTTACCACTGTGTCTGGTTACCACTGGTTACCACTGTGTCTGGTTACCACTGGTTACCACTATGTCTGGTTACCACTGGTTACCACTATGTCTGGTTACCACTGGTTACCACTATGTCTGGTTACCACTGGTTACCACTATGTCTGGTTACCACTGGTTACCACTGTGTCTGGTTACCACTGGTTACCACTGTGTCTGTGGGGAGACTGTTGTGTCCTAATCAGATTATTTCTTATTGTCTAGAGTATCACAGCTTGAAACCTGACACCTGTGTGTGTGTGTGTGTGTGTGTGTGTGTGTGTGTGTGTGTGTGTGTGTGTGTGTGTGTGTGTGTGTGTGTGTGTGTGTGTGTGTGTGTGTGTGTGTGTGTGTGTGTGTGTGTGTGTGTGTGTGTGTGTGTGTATAATGTTGGTGTATCAGTTTGTGCTCAGGAGGTCGTCCTGATGATCTCAGCGGGTGTATCAGTTTGTAGTCAGGAAGTTGTCCTGATGCTCTCAGCAGGTGTATCGGTTTGTAGTCAGGAAGTTGTGTCCTGATGATCTCAGCGGGTGTATCGGTTTGTAGTCAGGAGGTTGTCCTGATGCTCTCAGCGGGTGTATCAGTCTGTAGTCAGGAAGTTGTCCTGATGCTCTCAGCGGGTGTATCGGTTTGTAGTCAGGAGGTTGTCCTGATGCTCTCAGCGGGTGTATCAGTCTGTAGTCAGGAAGTTGTCCTGATGCTCTCATGTATCAGTTTGTAGTCAGGAGGTTGTCCTGATGCTCTCAGCGGGTGTATCAGTCTGTAGTCAGGAAGTTGTCCTGATGCTCTCAGCGGGTGTATCGGTTTGTAGTCAGGAAGTTGTCCTGATGCTCTCAGCGGGTGTATCGGTTTGTAGTCAGGAAGTTGTCCTGATGCTCTCAGCGGGTGTATCAGTAGTCAGGAAGTTGTCCTGATGCAGTTTGGTTTGTAGTCAGGAAGTTGTCCTGATGCTCTCAGCGGGTGTATCGGTTTGTAGTCAGGAAGTTGTCCTGATGCTCTCAGCGGGTGTATCGGTTTGTGGTCAGGAGGTCGTCCTGATACTCTCAGCGGGTGTATCGGTTTGTAGTCAGGAAGTTGTCCTGATGCTCTC